>NW_028261384.1:136718811-137020061 GCF_051295495.1 Thamnophis sirtalis | reverse complement strand
GAATAAATCTTAAATAGCTTACAGAACTCCTTCCTTCACAGGAAAACAAAACAAAACAATATTTTTATATGTGTTATATATACCTGTAGATAGCAAACAATTTTTCTATTCTGTTTTTCAGCAATTTTACCTAGAAAGAAAGATCACATGATGTGCTAATTTCTCTTTATGAGTTGTTCTCTGTGGTTTAGGTCAGGTCTGAAAACCATGATGTAGCATTTGGGCAGGAATATGCATCCCAGTAATGCAGCGCTGGAGACCAAGATGGAGAAGACCTCCACAGCTACCATGGCTTTTCCTTTTGTGCTCAGATAGGCTGGAAAGAAGGAGATCCACACACTGCAAAAGGCCAACATGCTGAAGGTGATGAACTTGGCTTCGTTAAAGCTGTCAGGTAATTTACGGGCAAAGAAAGCCACAATAAAGCTGGCAATGGCCAAGACCCCCATGTAGCCCAAGACACAGTAGAGGAAGAAAGCTGACCCCTCATTGCACTGTAAAATCATTTCTTGTGGTTGTGAATGCATGTCCAACTGAGGGAATGGGGGAGATGTCGACAACCAAAGAATACAAATACATACTTGTAAGAGAGAGCATGAGAGAACAATAGAAAAGCCCAATCTTTTCCCCACCCATTTCCTCATCTGAGATCCTGGTTTAGTGGCCATGAAAGCCACAACCACAGTGATAGTTTTAGCAAGTACACTAGAAATGGCCACTGAAAAAGTGATGCCAAACATTGATTGTCGGAGAAGGCAAATCACTTTGCCCGGTTGGCTGAGGAAGAGCAAAGAGGAGAGAAAACAGAGCAGAAGAGAGACAAGCAGGGTGTAAGTGAGGGACTGGTTATTGGCTTTGACAATGGGAGTATCCCTGTACTTAATAAATGTTGCAAGTACCCCAGAGGTCAAGAAGAAGAGAGCAAGATCTGCTGAGGCTAAACCAATTCCCAAGGTTTCTTCAAAAGTTAGAAAAACCAGCAGTTTCAGGATACATCCATCCTTTCCTTTATTTGGATAATGGTCTTTTGAACATTGAAAACAGTCATCCATATCTGGAAGGAAAATCAAGGAACTTGTCATCTAGGCCTTCTAAATTATTGAAAATCACATTAGTTTTTATGCCTCCAATTAGTTTATTAAAATGTTATTAAGTCTAATGAAATGTCACAGAATTCCTTCCCTACCATTTTGATTTGAAATCTTCCCTTCAGGACATGGAACACAGTCATAGCAACAAAACTGATTTCCCTCAATCCCCTTCTTCCAGGACCCAGGGAAACAAGGGTCATTGCATCGAGAAAATGGAAGAACCTGATGATAAACCAGAAAATGTTTTGAAAAGGAGAGTTTTTAAAACAGTTTCTGAATTTTCTCCTTAATGGAGTAACATGATTATTGACTTCCAAAAAGAATACAGAATTTAACAACTTCATCAACCACTTGAAAGCATGTAGAAATTATAATGAGGTACAAAACCTCCTGTCTGAAGAACAGAGAAAATAAATAATTATACATGGTAACGATGTCATGCAAACATGGGCACTCTTGTGATTTCAAGTGGAAATGCCCACTAAATATGCAATCCTGGCTTTTACATTGTAATATCATATTTGTCAATTTGAGGAATCTTTCATCATCCACAATATTTGAAAGAATATACCATTGTTTATTTTAAAAAAATAGAAATTAGATTTCTAAAGATATTTCAATATGGGATCATAATGGGTTAAGGCACGGATCACAATGGATTAAGGTGGAATCACTAATTCGATACCTGGTTAAAAGCTGGGTGCCAGACAATTAGATCTTCATCAATGAATAATTCCTTTCCTTTTGGAGCCTGTAGATCCATCTCTCCAACTCTAACTCTCTGAAAGGATTTGTTTGGGAAAGTGATCAAGTTGGTGATGTCGAATCCACCCGTTGCTTCCCCTTTCTCATTCAGGAACACTCTCTCCCCGGCTGAATTGTTAAAAGAAATGCCTTGAAGATGTGAATGGAGCTATTTGAAAGGGATTAAAAGATTGAGGGAATGAAAAGCAATATAATAGAGAAGAGAAAATCATATCCAAGTTTCATTCATTCTTTATTCTCATTCTTATAATATTATTAAGCTTAGAAATTTGTTAATCAATACTGTATGATAACGTACATTTCTACTCTATGTATTTAACTTGATTATCAATATTCGGGAAAGTCAGAATTAACTGAAGCAGAATGAAAAAAGCATTTTGGAACTTTGGAATTCTTTAAATTATGATTTACATTCACTACTTAAATAACTACTTCCACATAGACCATATATAATCTTTCATCATTGATAGAAAGAAACCCCTTTTCTGTCTCTATTTAAAACAGAACAGAATCAGAGTCAGAATGGATTTACTTCTTGTTTGATTTCTCATGCTTGATTCCACATGCAGAAAATATTAAGACTTTCCACAATGGGGTCAAAACATAATTCTATGTCAAACTGTTTATTGAAATAAGTGTCCAAAGCAAAGGGAATACCTGCCAAGCCTGGAGATGTGGACTTTTAGGATTTTTATCCCTCATAGGTTTTTTTCTATTGAAATACAATGTGTATAGAGCTTGCAAAGCATGAGCCACAGCATGAACAGCGTTGTAGATGGTGTAGCTTTGGCCAGTCATCTCCATTTCAAAGGCAGGTCCAGGAAGATCTTCTAGCTTCATCTCTCCAGTGCATTTCCTACTTGGCATTTCTTGTAATTCTGGTTTTGGAAATGAACAATCAAATGCTTGTTCCCAAACTTCCTGCAGAAACCCATCTCTGGGGACTGAAAGAGGATTAATGGTCTGAAGAAATTCCCTGAAACCTGCAACTGCTCTTGAATGAATGGTGAAGGAAACAGCCCCATGGAACATCTGGAGACCCCACGGGATTTGAAATCCTGATAATATAAAATCAATCTGTACAGTCGTGATCCACACCCTTTTATATAATGCAGTTTCCTTGCTTTCAGGATCTATAATAAATGTGACATATCTGAACCACATAATTGACATCGATACTCCATAGACGAGAAATGCATTGGCTTTGCTATTAACCCAGGTTATGATAATACCAGAGATTGTTTGATATACTTCTGGAAAGTCCTCCAAGTGGACCAGTTGTGCTAGCCTTTCTATGAACGATGAGCAGATTCTGTTCTCTGAAAGTAAGGGCAGCATTTTCTGTAAGAAATGTTCTCCATCGTTGTTGTTAACAATAAATATCCCAATCCATGACCACCTGAAATGGTGAAGTAATTGGATGATCCCAATGTACTGATGGTCCTCTTTGGGGACCATGAAATAAACTGAAGATAGCTTACTGGTATCAAATTCCATTTGGGGTAATGAGCCATATGTAAACTGCAAGGAAGTAGAGTAATATTTTCCTGAGTTGTAAGATCAAATTGTCCAGATCTAGATTTCATACAAAATATATTCAGGTAATGAATTGTTTTCCTGAAATTCTTATAGGTATTAATATGGAAATGAACTTATTGGAATTGTTTCAAACAAATACAATTGATCGATTCTTTTGATAGAAACAAAGAACTTTATGTTCCATTAGGGATGGAGTCTCTTTGGATACTCACTTCTTGTATTTGGCATTGTAGTTTCAAAACTATGCTAACTCATAGACCTTAACTCAGGGAGAACATCTTAATATACATCTAAGCCTAATCTTTGTTGTTAGTTAGTTGCGAAGTTGTGTCCAACCCATTGTGACCCCATAAAAAATGTTCATCCGGGCCTTCCTGTCATCTACCATCCTCTGGAGTCCATTTAAGTTCATGCTTTGGTGACTCCATCCAGCCACCTCCTTCTCTGTTGTTCCCTTTAATCTTTAACAATCCTTAATTAATAAAAAAGAATATAATATACTTTCTCCCTTTAGCCCATTCCCAACTTACTTGTGGAATTTTGAAGAATTCTGCAATTTCAGCAATAGAAGAGGATGTGACAAAATCCAGTCCCCCAATGATAGCCATGAGATTCTTCTCCCTGTCACACATGTAGTTGGGTACAAATTCCTGGGATTTGAAAAGTAGGTCCAGAGTTGTGCGATAGGTCATCCTTAAATTGGAGTAACTGTCATAGATGTGGAATCCAAGAGTTACATTAGGTAAGATCCGAGAGTCCTTGTTGATCTCCTTCACAGCAAAAGCCAAGGCGAGGACATGTTGATGGAATTTGGGGGATATACTGCAAAAAAATACCCCAGTTGAAGGAAAAAAAATGACAATTCTCATAATGTGGCATTATTTTCTGTATGAATGATAAACAATTTTTTCTCTGATAGTAGTAAAAAGATAATTGCATTTTCTAATATTCTTAATAATTTCTACAGAGGATCCTTGGTGCTCTCTGAGCATGGTGGCTTTGTTGAAGACATTTCATTACCCAAAATCGGTAACATCATGAATGCCTGGTACTGAGGATGTTATCTAGTTTGAATAATGTCTACAAGGAAAGAACACATCTCAGAGAGCACCAAGGACCCCCTCATTTCCATCCTGAACTAAAATATTCTCCTTTATGGAGAATAAATGGTAATCTTTACAAAGTTCAGATTTAATTTACACAGCCTTTACTTGACCTCCAACAAATATGTACTACAACAAATGCAAGTAGTGACTTTTTGCCAGTACTATATTTATATTCTATGATTTTTTTCAGAAAATAAATACAAAATTATGTATATATCTACGTATATTATATGACCTAGAGAAACTACACAGTCTAGTTTGGACATATACATGTACACGGTGAAGAAAACAGCTGAGCACTAAGCACATAGATTTTATAAACAGTATCCTGAATAACAGGAAATGAGATTGTTATAAACATCTCTGCTGTCCTTAGCACTCTCTATATGGACTTTCTATCTGAGGGACTGCTGCCACTAAACCAAACAGTGATGCACTTTGTTAAAATGCTCTCAATAATGTCTCTGTAAAAATAATGTCTCTCTATGTGTATGTTTTGTGATGAGAGATAATGCCAAATCTTTCTAAAAATTATATTTCCCTCACTAAATGTTCAAATAGAGACTTCTTGATCTGAAATGTTCATTTCATGTGAAAGACTCTAAAATGATGTAAAGAAGGTTATTTCTTCTTTCATAACTTGATACATTTGAAAGAAGGAAAGGAAGGAAGGAAGGAAGGAAGGAAGGAAGGAAGGAAGGAAGGAAGAAAGAAAGAAAGAAATAAAGAAAGAAAATTATATTAAAAACTTTTTAGCCATATAAACTATTTTTTAAAATCTAGGTAAGAGGGAAAAAATCTTACGTTGGCATGTCATAAGGTTTTTTAGAAGGATTTTCACTAAATTTAAATTCATAAAAGTGGTAAGCCATGTGACATGTAATCCCACCAATGATAAGGTCTCCAGGCTGGTACCACTCATGTGGGACAAGGAAAGCATCACTTGCAGGGCATTTCAGAGTGACTACTTCATGTACGAAAAACATCACCAGAAACATCTTCATGCTTTTGTTATTGTGAAAATGTTTTCCCTTCCATCCTCCCGATCAGAAAGTACCTAGAGTCCAATACTTCATCTGAAGATCGATACAAGGTTATATGTGAGAATGCACCTAATGAGAAAATCTGTTCTTTTCTACTTGAAGATCTGTGTGAGCGCAAATTTGTATCCTGTACAGTATTTGAACAGATGCACTGGCAGAAGAGAAGAGAGGGTAGAAATCTGAAGCAATGAGCCCAACAGAGATGTTGTTACCATTGTGCCAAACTTCCTGTACTTCAAATGTTTCTTTTTATTCAAGCGGATACCTTGACTGTTATTGAATATCATTGCCTTCTGTGCAGCCTTTAGTCTTTTGGCGTAGCTGAGAAAATATGGTGATTCCTGCAGGAGTTAATTATTTTGTTTTGCTGAGATAATAATTGGCTACTGGTTAAACTCTTTTTTTATATGAGCAAATGCCAATGAAAATCATATAAGGGAGATTTGCAATAAAATACATGCCTAGTTGTTGAAATTGTTGAAAGTGTTATTTTTTTTATCTAAAAACATTTATTTTCTATTGATTTTTCACAAAATAGAATAGGAACATATCCAGCAGGTATCAATCATGAGGAGTAACAATGCAGAAACTTTTAAAAAAAATTACCATGAACTCACTGAAAACTTTTTTGCGCCAAAGTTTCTATTATTCTACTGCTAACGTTTTAACGTATGATTTCTTCTCCCAGAACTAGAAACATTGGTAAGACAGAATGCCTTATGTTAGATATAAAACCTACATTTATGCTGTAACATCTTTTACTCCCCTAAACAATTTTTGGGGAACAGGCTAAGAATATTTTAAAAAAACCTTCATTTGTAAATAAACCTCGACGTCATAATGCTTTACACAGGAATGTTCCTTTAAGTTCAGTTCATAAAAGGGATAGACTATCCCACCAATTATGAGATCAGCAGCTTTATATGGGGCTCTCCATTTATTTATTTATTTTTATTTATTTATTTGTCAACATGTACAAGGCAACAGGTATTAATATAGACATGGACATTTTTGCATGAGATTAGTACAAATAGATGGGTATAAATAAGTGTAACACGACCATGAACACAAAAAATGAGTACATATCAATGGGGACAGGAGGACAGAGATGGTAGGCACACTGGTGCACTTATGCATGCCCCCTTAGGGATTTCTTAGGAAACATGTGAGGTCCAAGGTGGACAGATTAAAGTTAAAGATATGGGAGATTGAGGAACTAACATAGTCATGGTAGAGCATTCCAAGCATTGAACAATCTTTTGCTGAAGTCATATTTTCTGAAATCGAGTTTGGAATGGTTTACTTTGAGTTTCTATCTGCTGTTTTCCCTTGTATTATGGCAGTTGAAATTGAAGTCGTCGTTTACAGATAGGACATTATATCAGATAATTTTGTGTACTATGCTTAGGTCAGAACATAAGCAGAGTTGTCCAAGCCTAAAATTTCAAGCATGGTGACTTAAGGTATGTTCTTGCAAGCAGATGAGTTAAGCACTCTTCTTGTGAAATACCTCTGGACCCTCTCTATTGTATAAATGTCTGCTATACAATGTGGATTCCAGGGAGGGGAGCAGTATTAAAGGATTGCTCTAGCAAAGGTTTTGTATGCCCTAGTTAGCAGTATAGTGTTACCAGAGAAAACTTCGTAAAATAAGGTTGTCAACTTTTTTGGTAATGTGGTTACTGTGAGCTCTGGGGCTTAGATCTTTAGAGATGAGTACTCCTAAGTCCTTGTCAGAGTGTGGGTCATCCATTAGGTTGTACCCATCCAGCTTGCATTTGGTGTTCTGGTTTTTGTTGCCACTGTGTAGGACAGAACATTTTTTAGCAGAGATACGGAGTTGCCTATTATTTGACCATTCAGATATGGGACTTCCCTTGAAAAATATGTAGAGGCTCCAATTTTTTCAAAATTCAATTGCCCAAATGGAAATGAGGAGGTGATAAGCCACTTGGGAAAACCAATAGAAATAATCAAAACTATAAAAAAGAGAAAGTTGGAATATTTTGGACATGTGATACGACATCAGGAAAAATATGTGATACTTCACTTAATCTTCCAAGGAAAGACTGAAGGCAAATGTGGACCAGGCAAAAGAAGAACATCATGGCTTCGAAATCTCAGGGACTGGTTTGGACAAAACTTAGCAGCACTGTTTCATTTGGCTGTTGATAAAAATAGGATTGCTAATATGATCCCAATGTCCAATCATAAAAGAGGAGGAGGAGGAGGAATTTTTAAAAATATTAAATTATATTCCTTAGCAGGATGTAATAAATATGGGGCCCAAAGTAATACTATTTATGTTTAAATGAACTATTGGAAAATGATAAAGGACTATGGAAAGAGACCAATATTGTTGAAGTTGGAAGATTTGTACAGATATTTATTTGTATTACTATTGTTTATGTAGTTTAGAAAAGATTTGACCCAGTCCGCCCTGAGTCTTCCGGGTATAGGGCGGCATACAAACCGAATAAACCCCACTTCTTCTTTTCTCTAGACTAGTCATACCCACTTCCTCTAACTACTGTTCATATGTTTTAGCCTCCAGCCCCTAATTACTGTTGTTGCTTCTTCTCTGCACTCTTTCTAGCATAATCACATTATTTTATAGTGTGGTGACCAGAACTGCTTACAGTTTTCTGAGTGTGGTTTTATTAAGGCTTTGTAAAGTGATAATACATCTTCATGTGATCTTGATTCTATCACTCTATTAATGTTGTGGCTCATGGGCTAAGACGTTGAGCTTATTGAACAGAAAGGTCTGCAGTTTGGCAGCTTGAATCCCTAGTGCTGCATAACGGAATGGACTCCCATTACTTGTCCCAGTTTCTGCCAACCTAATACTTCAAAAGTACGTAAAAATTCAAGTAGTAAAATAGGAACCATTTTGGTGGGAAGGTAACAGTGTTCTGTGCTCCTTCAGCATTTAGTCATGCCGGTCACATAACCACAGAGATGTCTTCAGACAATTCTGGCTCTTTGGTTTTGAAACAGAGATGAACACCTCCCCCTGGAGTTAGGAACAACTAGTACATACTGTATGTGTGAGTGGATCCTTTAGCTTTACCTATTAATGCAGCCTAGGATTGTATTGTGGGTATTTTTTTGCCTGGGAAAATTTCATTTCAATAAATTTTCCATATTATTAATATGTGATATTGAACATGTGATTTCTCATGCTTGATTCCACATGCAGAAAATATTAAGACTTTCCACAATGGGGTCAAAACATAATTCTATGTCAAACTGTTTATTGAAATAAGTGTCCAAAGCAAAGGGAATACCTGCCAAGGCTGGAGATGTGGACTTTTAGGATTTTTATCCCTCATAGGTTTTTTTCTATTGAAATACAATGTGTATAGAGCTTGCAAAGCATGAGCCACAGCATGAACAGCGTTGTAGATGGTGTAGCTTTGGCCAGTCATCTCCATTTCAAAGGCAGGTCCAGGAAGATCTTCCAGCTTCATCTCTCCAGTGCATTTCCTACTTGGCATTTCTTGTAATTCTGGTTTTGGAAATGAACAATCAAATGCTTGTTCCCAAACTTCCTGCAGAAACCCATCTCTGGGGACTGAAAGAGGATTAATGGTCTGAAGAAATTCCCTGAAACCTGCAACTGCTCTTGAATGAATGGTGAAGGAAACAGCCCCATGGAACATCTGGAGACCCCACGGGATTTGAAATCCTGATAATACAAAATCAATCTGTACAGTCGTGATCCACACCCTTTTATATAATGCAGTTTCCTTGCTTTCAGGATCTATCATAAATGTGACATATCTGAACCACATAATTGACATCGATACTCCATAGACGAGAAATGCATTGGCTTTGCTATTAACCCAGGTTATGATAATACCAGAGATTGTTTGATATACTTCTGGAAAGTCCTCCAAGTGGACCAGTTGTGCTAGCCTTTCTATGAACGATGAGCAGATTCTGTTCTCTGAAAGTAAGGGCAGCATTTTCTGTAAGAAATGTTCTCCATCGTTGTTATTAACAATAAATATCCCAATCCATGACCACCTGAAATGGTGAAGTAATTGGATGATCCCAATGTACTGATGGTCCTCTTTGGGGACCATGAAATAAACTGAAGATAGCTTACTGGTATCAAATTCCATTTGGGGTAATGAGCCATATGTAAACTGCAAGGAAGTAGAGTAATGTTTTCCTGAGTTGTAAGATCAAATTGTCCAGATCTAGATTTCATACAAAATATATTCAGGTAATGAATTGTTTTCCTGAAATTCTTATAGGTATTAATATGGAAATGAACTTATTGGAATTGTTTCAAACAAATACAATTGATCGATTCTTTTGATAGAAACAAAGAACTTTATGTTCCATTAGGGATGGAGTCTCTTTGGATACTCACTTCTTGTATTTGGCATTGTAGTTTCAAAACTATGCTAACTCATAGACCTTAACTCAGGGAGAACATCTTAATATACATCTAAGCCTAATCTTTGTTGTTAGTTAGTTGCGAAGTTGTGTCCGACCCATTGTGACCCCCTAAAAAATGTTCATCCGGGCCTTCCTGTCGTCTACCATCCTCTGGAGTCCATTTAAGTTCATGCTTTGGTGACTCCATCCAGCCACCTCCTTCTCTGTTGTCCCCTTTAATCTTTAACAATCCTTAATTAATAAAAAAGAATATAATATACTTTCTCCCTTTAGCCCATTCCCAACTTACTTGTGGAATTTTGAAGAATTCTGCAATTTCAGCAATAGAAGAGGATGTGACAAAATCCAGTCCCCCAATGATAGCCATGAGATTCTTCTCCCTGTCACACATGTAGTTGGGTACAAATTCCTGGGATTTGAAAAGTAGGTCCAGAGTGGTGCGATAGGTCATCCTTAAATTGGAGTAACTGTCATAGATGTGGAATCCAAGAGTTACATTAGGTAAGATCCGAGAGTCCTTGTTGATCTCCTTCACAGCAAAAGCCAAGGCGAGGACATGTTGATGGAATTTGGGGGATATACTGCAAAAATTTAAATACCCCAGTTGAAGGGAAAAAAATGACAATTCTCATAATGTGGCATTATTTTCTGTATGAATGATAAACAATTTTTTCTCTGATAGTAGTAAAAAGATAATTGCATTTTCTAATATTCTTAATAATTTCTACAGAGGATCCTTGGTGCTCTCTGAGCATGGTGGCTTTGTTGAAGACATTTCATTACCCAAAATAGGTAACATCATCAATGCCTGGTACTGAGGATGTTATCTAGTTTGAATAATGTCTACAAGGAAAGAACACATCTCAGAGAGCACCAAGGACACTCTCATTTCCATCCTGAACTAAAATATTCTCCTTTATGGAGAATAAATGGTAATCTTTACAAAGTTCAGATTTAATTTACACAGCCTTTACTTGACCTCCAACAAATATGTACTACAACAAATGCAAGTAGTGACTTTTTGCCAGTACTATATTTATATTCTATGATTTTTTTTCAGAAAATAAATACAAAATTATGTATATATCTACGTATATTATATGACCTAGAGAAACTACACAGTCTAGTTTGGACATATACATGTACACGGTGAAGAAAACAGCTGAGCACTAAGCACATAGATTTTATAAACAGTATCCTGAATAACAGGAAATGAGATTGTTATAAACATCTCTGCTGTCCTTAGCACTCTCTATATGGACTTTCTATCTGAGGACTGCTGCCACTAAACCAAACAGTGATGCACTTTGTTAAAATGCTCTCAATAATGTCTCTGTAAAAATAATGTCTCTCTATGTGTATGTTTTGTGATGAGAGATAATGCCAAATCTTTCTAAAAATTATATTTCCCTCACTAAATGTTCAAATAGAGACTTCTTGATCTGAAATGTTCATTTCATGTGAAAGACTCTAAAATGATGTAAAGAAGGTTATTTCTTCTTTCATAACTTGATACATTTGAAAGAAGGAAAGGAAGGAAGGAAGGAAGGAAGGAAGGAAGGAAGGAAGGAAGAAAGAAAGAAAGAAAGAAAGAAAGAAAGAAAGAAAGAAAGAAAGAAAATTATATTAAAAACTTTTTAGCCATATAAACTATTTTTGAAAATCTAGGTAAGAGGGAAAAAATCTTACGTTGGCATGTCATAAGGTTTTTTAGAAGGATTTTCACTAAATTTAAATTCATAAATGTGGTAAGCCATGTGACATGTAATCCCACCAATGATGAAGTCACCAGGCTGATACCACTCATGTGGGACAAGGAAAGCATCACTTGCAGGGCAGCTCAGAGTAACTATTTTGGGTAACAAAAACATCACAAGAAACATCTTCATGCATTTGTTGTTATGACAATGGTTTACCTTCTATCCTACCAATCAGGAAGTGCATGTAATTCAATGCTTCATCTAAAGATTAATCCAAGGTTTATATCTGAGAATGCACTTAATGAGAAAATGTATTGTTTTCTATTTGAAGATCGATGTCAGTGCAAAGTTGTATCTTGAATAGCACTAGGATTTGAACTGATCTTCTGGAAGAAGAGAACAGTGGTTAGAAACCTGAAGCAATGTGTCTGACAGAGCCATTATTACCCTTGTGCCAAACTTTCTGTGGTTCAAGTGTTATCTTTTTTCCAAGTTAATGCCTTGACTATTTCTGAATATCATTCCCTTCTGTGCAGCCTTTCATGTTTTGGCCAGCCAGGAAAACATGGTGAATCCTGTAGGAGATAATTATTTTGTTTTGATGAGATAATAATTGGCCAATGGTTCAACTATTTTTTTTATGACCAAATGCCAATGAATGTAATATAAGAGAGGTTTGCAATAAAATATATGCTTGGTTGTTGAAAGTGTTCATTGAAACATTTACTTTCTACCATTATTTCACAAAATAAAATATGAATAGATCCACCAGGAGGAAATCATTTATTGTATTTATTGTTTATTTATTGTTTTAAAGCAATAATGAGAAATGTTAATATTATATTAATTAATAAGAAAGGTTGAGTGCCAAAGAATTGAGGTCTTTGAACTATGGTGCTGGAGAAGATTCCTGTGAGTCCTTTGGATTACAAGGAGATCAAACCGGTCAGTCCTAGAGGAGATCAACCCTGAGTGCTCTTTAGAAGGCCAGATCCTGAAGATATCTCAAATACTTTGGTCACCTAATGAGAAGGAAGGACTCCCTGGACTCACTTGACAAGAGTCTAATGCTGGGACGACAGAGAATGAGGTGGATGGATGGAGTCACTGAAGCAGTAGGCATGAGCTTCAATGGACTCCAGAGGATGGTAGAGGACAAGAAGGCCTGTCCATGGGATTGCAGTGCATCAGATATGACTTCGCAATGAACAACAAAAACAATGCATGCTTTGTTAGGAGTAACAATGCACACCTTTAAAAAAATATCACCTTGAGCTCACTAAAAATCTTCAAAAGATTTATTGCACTAAATTTACATCCTGGTTCCAGAACTTTTATTACGGTCAAAGACCAGCAATATACATTTCTCTTTACACTATTTAAAAAATACTAACATTAAAATATAATTAAAAGTATTTACATTAAAAGTGGATAATAACATTATGGTCCAAAGATTGTTAAAGGTATGTCCAGATAATTGGTACAAGGTGGTACTATACTGTAGCCAATTTTTTTCTTATGGACATTGCAGCAGCACAGAACTTTGCTACTGCATACATGGTAGCCAGTTTAGTGTCCTGGAGGAGAAAGCCTAGATAAACATTGTCTGCCCTCCCTGGAAATCTCTCTAATAAGGGTAGAATACATCCTATGGTAAAAGCTTTTACAAAATCTAAAGTGTATTGTTTCATATCTCACAACTAGAAATAGTTGAAAGACAGAGTGGCTTACATTATATATAAAGTTTACTTTTCTGCTAAAACACTTTTAGTCATATCAGCAATTTTGAGGGAAGTTGCTCAAACAGGGGTGGGATTCTACCAGTTCGGGTTGGTTTGGGAGAACCGATTCACTCCAATTTTCAGCTGCCCCTTAGCTATACTAATGTAAATACCCTTTTCTGAACCCCAGCTGACGGGCACAGCAGAGTGACATGAATGACATTCTGTTTGCCTCTGCAGCAGTAATGCAGAAGGTGATTTCTCTGTAAATGTGAAGCATATGATAAACGAACTGATTGTTACACTGGTAGGATCCCACTCCTGTGGCTAAGATTATAAACAGATAAAAACCATTTACATGGTATGTCATAAGGTTTCATACAAGGAAGTTCCTTAAATTTCAATTCATACCAACTTATGCCATGTATCATCAAGAGAACTCAGCACAACATACACTTTGTGTGCTTCCGAAAGCATCATTCCTTGCTGGTGAAAGGAATGGTGAAATTCTGTATGTGTTGTATTGTATACAATGACGTGCAGTCAGGGGAGGCAGGGGAGGCAGAGCCTTACCACTGTCATCATGAAAAGAAAAAAAAATGTAAAAGGAAAAAGGCAAGAGCTGAGGTCAGGCTGAGCTAGTTGCTGCCAGAGTCACCGTGGATGACTCTGCTTAGTGCTTAACTGTTTAAAAAAGCCTCTAAAAAGCGCCCTCTACAGGAGGAGGCAGGAGAGCGACATGCCTCATCTAGTCTGGCATTTTATGACCACTCGAGCAGAGTTAAACAAGGGTTAAAAGCCGAAACATTCCTGACGTAGATGAGGCACGGCATTCTCCTGCCTCCTCCTGTAGAGGGTGCTTTTTTTAGAGGCTTTTTTAAACAGTTAAGCAGAGTCATCCACACGGTGACTCTGGCAGCAATTAGCTCAGGCTGAAGTCAGCTGTTGCCTTTTTCCTTTTACATTTTTTTTCCTTTTCATGATGGCAGGCAAGAGCAGATTTGAAATCCTCTCCGAAACAGCTGGAAAAGGTACGTGTGGGTCGGAGGGAGGGAGAGGAATTCAAACTTCATCATCCTGGTGTGGGGCTTTGGGCAAAGGCTGGAGGGAAGTGCTCTCCTTCCCCAAGTGTAATTTGATTGCAGGCAGAGCCATATTGTCTTTTCAAACTTATAATCATTGAAGCTGGGCTGGGGGAAAGTGTGTGTGCTCCAGTATGGCTCTTTGACTGGCTTCCTGCCTCCTCCTGTGGTCTCTCTGACTCCTTCCAATCCACCTTTGTGTGTGTGTGTGTGTGTGTGTGTGTGTGTGTGTGTGTGTGTGTGTGTGTTTGAGAGGGGGAGGGAGGGAGAGAGGGAGGAAGGAGGGGAAGGGAGGAGAAAAAGAAAAAGAAAGAAGGAAACTTATTTTGCAAAGGGGAAAAACAAATGCTGTCACTTTAAATCAGAACTCAGCATGCCTGGCTGTGGAATTCTGGGAGTTGAAGTCCACAAGTCTAAAAAAACTTCTGCCACTGCCTCACCAGCCATAAACCTCACCGCACGTCACTGATTGTATATACATTCAGTGCAATGTTCCATTGTCAACCATTGCTTCTAGTTGTCAGATATCATGCTGGGGGTTTCCATTGCTCCGCCATGAACAACTTTGAGAGTGGAGATTAATGTCAGGCATAAGAAATAACAAGTCCAGACATGAAGGTTAAAGTAAAATGATTTATTGCTTAAAATTTATGCAGAGAAATCTATTGAACAAATCGCCATCATCTATCTATCTATCATCTATCTATCTATCTATCTATCTATCTATCTATCTATCTATCTATCTATCTATCTATCTACAAATTGTTGTGTGTGTGTGTGTGTGTTCCAGCATAACACACACACACCTTGAGCAATTTCAACCAAACTTGGTACACAGATGACTTACTCTATGGAAACAAATACTATGGGGGGTAAGACATCCCTAACACCACTCGGGATGTGTCCATGTGTGTGTGTGTTCCAGCATAACTCTGGAATGCCCGGGCTGCTGAAATGAAAAGCACTGAATTATATCTATAGTGTCAAGTCACAGTATTTTTGACAGTGATAGCGTGCATTTTGCGATAGTGTGCATTTTGGATTCAAGTTCTATTAAGATACAGCTTATTGTGCCTTAAAATAGCTTTTACAGTACAGCACAGTGGAGTTGCCATGGTAACAGCTGGGCAGTAGTTTACAAGGGGGCTCCCTCTTGGGAATTGGGATAAATGCACACCCAGGCTATGCCGGGTTATTAGCTAGTATGGTTAGAAATAAACAATGGTTAATAGCATTCAAGGAGGGGTTGCACTTGTGGATATGAAAGGTCTCTAAACTGATCCCTTTTTCATTCTTCCCCCTGGCTCTACCAGTCTTCTCCTACAGAAATAAATTCGCACTTTATTATAGTTACTGGGCAGTATACACTTTGAAAAAAGAATGAGGCAGAAGCAAGAATATATTTCATTTTATTACATTAGTTTTCTATATTGTTAAAATATGATAATCAGTTACAGTGGAGCTGTATTTAAAGATTAAAAATGAATGGTAATGATCTAAGATAACATTTTTAAAAAACAAGGTGCAATGTACAGCATTCAGAAACCATGATGCTGGGTTAAATTCATGTCTACAAAATGATATTCTGATCTTGACTATATGTTGTGGTGTATAAATAGAAGGCATATATATCATGATAGTAGCAGGTAAAATATTGGACACACTTTGAGTCAATGCCAGAAAAGTCCCAACAGCACACGGCAAATCAATTTTGTCAAAGTCTTTTGAAACAGAGTGTTGAAAGGGACACAAAGGAATTTTCAAGAGTCTTTGGAAATGTAGAAAATAAGGCACATCTAGTGTTTTGGAATAGGCAACTATAATAAACCTTGCTAGACACAATAATGCTACACAAAGCCTCTATTGGCAGAAATGAAACTTCTACATTTTTTTTCCCCAGCAATTTTTCCTAGCAAGAAAGAACATATGTGGTACTAATACCTCTTAATGAGTTGCTCCCTGTGGTTGAGGTCAGGCCGGAGAACAATGATGTAGCACTTTGGGAGGAATATGCATCCCAGTAAGGCAGCGCTGGAGGCCAAGATGGAGAAGACCTCCACAGCTACCATGGCTTTTCCTTTTGTGCTCAGATAGGCTGGAAAGAAGGAGATCCACACACTGCAAAAGGCCAACATGCTGAAGGTGATGAACTTGGCTTCGTTAAAGCTGTTGGGTAATTTACGGGCAAGGAAAGCCACAATAAAGCTGGCAATGGCTAAGATGCCCATGTAGCCCAAGACACAGTAGAAGAAGAAAGCTGACCCCTCATTGCATTGTAAAATCATTTTTTGGAACTCTGAATGCATGTCCAACTCAGGGAATGGGGGAGATGTTGACAACCAAAGAATACAAATACATACTTGTAATAAGGAGCAGGAAAGGACAATAGAAAGAGCCAATCTTTTCCCAACCCATCTCCTCATCTGAGATCCTGGTTTAGTGGCTATGAAAGCCACAACCACAGTGATGGTTTTAGCAAGTACACTAGAAATGGCCACTGAGAAAGTGATGCCAAACATTGATTGTCGGAGAAGGCAGATCACTTTGCCGGGTTGGCTGAGGAAGAGCAAAGAGGAGAGAAAACAGAGCAGAAGAGAGACAAGCAGGGTATAGGTGAGGGACCGGTTATTGGCTTTGACAATGGGGGTATCCCTGTGCTTAAAAACAGTTCCAAGTACCCATGAGGTCAAGAAGAAGAAACCAAGAGCTGCTGAGGTTAAACCAATTCCTAAGATTTCTTCAAAAGTTAGAAAGACCAGCAGTTTCAGGATACATCCATTCTTTTCTTCATTTGGGTAATGATCTTCTGAACATTGAAAACAGTCGTCCATATCTGGAAGGAAAATAAAAAAAATGTCATCTAGGGCTTCCAAATTATTGAAAATAATAACATTATTTTTATGCACATATGTAGTTTATTAAAGTTCCCCTATTTCTAATGAAAATTGGTAGAATTTCTACTCTACCATTTTGATTCGAAATCTTCCCTTCTGGGCATGGAACACAGTCATAGCAGCAGAACTGACTTCCTTCAATTCCTTTCTTCCAGGATCCAGGGAAACAAGGGTCATTGCATTGAGAAAACGGAAGAACCTGATGATAAACATGAAAATGTTTTGAAAAGGAGAGTTTTAAAGACAGTTTCTGAATTTTCTCCTTAATGTAGTAACATGATTATTGATTTCCTAAAAGAATACAGCATATATTAACAGCTTCATCAACAACTGAAAAATAATTGAGAAAATATAATGAGGTACAAAAACTCCTGTCTGAAGAGTAGCGTAAATACATGGTAACGATGTCATGCAAACATGGCCACTCTTGTGATTTCAAGAGGAAATGCCCACCAAATATCCCATCCTGGCTTTTAGATTGTAATATCATATTGTGTCAATTTGAGGAATCTTTAATCGTCCACAACATTTGAAAAAATATGCTCTTGTTTATTTAAAAAAGACTAGAAATTAGATTTCTAAAGAGATTATGTTCAATATGGGATCATAATGGGTTAAGGCATGGATCAAAATAGACTAAGGTGGAATTATTAATTTGATACCTGGTTAAAAGCTGGATTCCAAACAATCACATCCTCATTAATCCACAATTCCTTCTCTTTTAGAGCTTGTAGATCCATCTTTCCAACTCTAATTTTCCGAAAGGATCCGTTTGGAAAAGTGATCAAATTGATGATGTCGAATCCACCTGTTGCTTCCCCTTTCTCACTCAGGAACACTCTTTCCCCAGCTGAATTGTTAAAAGAAATGCCTTGAAGATGTGAATGGAGCTACTTGAAAGAGAATAAAAGAAAGAGGGAATTAAAAGCAACATAATAAAGAAGAGAAAATCATATTTAAGTTTCATTTCCTCATTCTTCCTAATCCTATAACTATTATTAAGTATGAACACTTAGAAATTTGACAATCAATATTGCCTGATAATGTACATGTCCTATCTATCATCCATCCATCCATCCATCCATCCATCCATCCATCCATCCATCCATCCATCCATCCATCCATCTATCTATCTATCTATCTATCTATCTATCTTTCTATCTTTCTATCTTTCTATCTTTCTATCTTATTGATATTAATATAAGGAAGAGTAAAAATGAAAAGAAGAAGAATGAATAAAAAGTTCTGGAATTATGTACCTTCCTTGAATTATGATTTAGATCAGGGATGTCAAACTCACACCATCATGCCATCATGTGACATGTCACAACTTTTTCCCCCTTAACTAAACCAAGGGAGAGCATGGCCAGCGTGTGCCCATGGGCCATGAGTTTGAAACACCTGATTTATTTTGACTACATAAACAATCCATTCAACCTAGATCATATCTAATCTTTCCTCATTGTCCGTTACTCAAATTTTATATTCTGAGACTAAAATATTTCTCCATAGAGAGATGCAAGATAGATATTATTGCAAAGGTGTTTCCTGGTTCATACGATGGATTTCACAACTAAAGGACCCACTTTTATTTCACTCCTCTAAAACTCCAGATAGAGAAAGAAAGCTCAGCTTGTTACCCATGACAAGTCCATGAGCCACATGAAAATTCATGGAGAATTTATTATTGTTGGTGGAGGCAATGAAAAGTAATCTAAATTATGATTTTAACTATCTCTTATTATGCAATATATTCTGATTTACTCAATAACCTCTACTGACAACTAAACCATAATTGATACAGTAGCTCCAGAACAACAACATAAACTATTTTTCTCAATATCTATTTAAGACAGAACAGCATTTCAGAGTCAGAAGACTTGGAGGTCTTCTAATCCAACTCCCTACTCAAGAGAGAACATATGCTATTTCAGATCAGTGGCTGTCCCTCTCTTCATAAAAATCTCCAGTGTTGAGAGTGTTTAAAACTTCTGAAGACAAGCTATTCCACCAATTAATAGTTAATTGTTGTCGCCATCACAAAATTCCTCCTTATTTCTAGCTTGTTTCTTGTGCTTGATTTCACATGCAGAAAATATTAAGACTTTCCATAATGGTTTCAAAACATCATTCTACGACAAGCTGCTTATTGAAATAACAGAAGTGGCCAAAGCAAAGGAAATACCTGCCAAGCTCGGTGATGTGGAAGGTCAGGATTTTTACTCATCATTGTTTTTTTTCTGTTGTACCGTAAAGTGTACAGAGCCTGCAAAGCATGAGCCACAGCATAAACAGCATTGTAGACGCTGTAGCTATGGCCAGTCATCTCCATTTCAAAGGCAGTTCCAGGAAGATCCTCCAGCTTCATCTCCTCAGTGCATTTTCTACCTTCCTTTGGGAAAATGTCTTGTATTTCTTGTAACTCTGGTTTTGGAAATGAACAATCAAATGCTTGTTCCCAAACTTCCTGCAGAAACTGATCTCTGTAGTCTGAAAGAGGATTCATGGTCTGAAGAAACTCCTTGAAACCTGCAACTGCTGTTGAATGAATGGCGAAGGAAAGAGCCCCATGGAACATCTGGAGACCCCATGGGATTTGAAATCCTGATAATACAAAATCAATCTGGGCAGTCATGATCCACACCCTTCTAAATAATGCAATTTCCTTGCTTTCAGGATCTATCATAAATGTGACAAATCTCAGCCACATAATTGTCAATGATTCTCCATAGACAAGAAATGCATTGGCTTTGCTAATTATCCAATTTGTGAAAATAATTAAGATTTTTTCAATTACTTCTGGAAAGTCTTCCAAGTGGATTAGCTGTTCAAGCCTTTCCATGAATGATATACAGATTCCGTTCTCTGAAAGCAAGGGCAGCATTTTCTGTAAGAAATTTTCTCCATCATTGTTATCAACAGCAAATATCCCAATCCATGTCCACTTGAAATGGTGAAGCAGTTGGACAATCCCAATGTACTGATGGTCTTCTTTGGGGACCATGAAATAAAGTGAAGAGAGCTTATTGGTCTGAAATTGCTCTTGGGGTAAGGAGCCATATGTCAGCTGCAAGAAAATGGAGTAGTATTCTCTAGAGTTGTAAAATCAAATGAAATTGCCCTGATTGAGTTTTCATATAAAATATATGCAAGGAAGGTATTGTTTCCCTGACATTCTTCTAAGTATAAATACAGAAAGGAATTTATTGGAATTATTTCAAACAGAAATAAAGTATACTATTCTCAACTCTTTCCTCAGGTGTGGACTGTCTATGGATATTCAGTTCTTGTATTCGGCATTGTAGTTTTAAAAGTATGCCAACTAATAGACCTTGATCGGAAGATCTTAATGCAAACATAACTCTAATCTTTATTGTTCCTTAATTAATCCAGAACAACATCAAGAACAGAATATAGAATTGTTCTCCTTTAGCCCTTTCACAACTTACTTGTGGAATTTTGAAGGATCCTGTAATTTCAGCAATATGAGAAGATGTGACAAAATCTAGTCCTCCAATGATAGCCATGAGATTTTTCTGGCTGTCACACTTGTAGTTAGGGACAAATTCCTGGGATTTGAAAAGCAGGTCAAGAGTGGTGCGATAGGTCATCCTTGCATTGAGGTAACTGTCAAAAATGTGGAACCCAAGAGTGAAATTAGGTAAAATCTTTGAGTCCTTGTTGATCTCCTTCACAGCAAAGGCCAAGGCGAGGACATGCTGATGAAATTTGGTGAATATGCTGCAAAAATTTAAATACCCCCCAGTTGAAAGGGAAAATTTAGAATTCTCATCAGGTGACAACATTTCTCTTTCAATAACAAACATTTCTTTCTCTGACAGTAATAGAAAGAGAATAGTTTTTTCTAAAATTTCTACAGAGGGGTTGTTAATGTTCTCTGAGCCTGGTTGTTTTCTTCCAGACATTTCATTTCCCAAAGAACATAACATCATCACAACCTAACACTGAAGATATTATCTAGTTTGGCTAATGAAACGTCTTCAAGAAAACAGTCAATGTGAGAGGACCCTTCATTTCCACCCTGAACTAAAATATACTCTTATATTGGTAATTTCTACAGTGGTCAAATTTATTTTACACAGCATTTCCCTGACTTCCAAGAAATATGTACCACAACTAATACAAGTGGTCACATTTTTCAAAATACAATATTATCTCTGATGTTTTTTAAAAATGGTTTATGAATAGAATCAGGAGGTATCACTTATTTACCACATGGATGTTTTGCGAGGAGAGATAATGCCAAATCTTTCTAAAAATTATCTTTATTCCAGTAAATCTTCATATATAGACTTCTTGATTTGAACTTTTGTACATTTCATGTGAAATACTTTAAGGTAATTTTAAGAAGGAAAATCTTTGATAAGATAAAAGGGTCTGCAGGAAGGGTCCCTCTGATCTCTTAAAATGCTAATTAATTTCAAAGAATGACTTTGGAGATAGGGAGATCTTCTTCTTAGGCATCATGTGTAATGATTAGAAAGTTATAAATTGTATTGCTTGAAACCTGTTTTTTGCACTCTTTGTACTCAGGAAGAGTCTGTAAGGCCACACTTGCAACCTCTATTTCATTTCTTTCCAATAAATCTTTGAATTGTGAACCAGAGTTGTCTTTTGCATTCTGAGTATAAGAATTGGTTTTAATATCTCACAAAGGTTATTCCTCCTTTCGTAAACACAATTGGAAGAATGGGGAGGCATAGATTATATTTTACACCTTACAGTTATGCACAAATAACTTTTTAGTCGTAGAAAGGATTTTTGAAAATCTGAGTCAGATTAGACATAGAGAAAAAAGTTCTTACACTGGTATCTCATAAGGTTTCTTTGAATGATTTTCGCTAAATTTAGCTTCATAAAGGTGGTAAGCGAAGTGAGATGCCATCTCACCAATGATGAGGTCTCCAGGCTGGTACCACTCATGTGGAACAAGGAAAGCATCACTTGCAGGGCATTTCAGAGTGACTACTTTGTGCACCAAAAACATCACCAGAAACATCTTCATGCTTTTGTTATCGTGAAATTGTTTTCCCTTCCATCCTCCCGATCAGAAAGTACCTAGAGTCCAATACTTCATCTGAAGACCAATACAAGGTTATATGTGAGAATGCACCTAATGAGAAAATCTATTCTTTTCCCTTGAATATCCGTGTGAGCGCAAATTTGTATCCTGTACAGTATTTGAACAGATACTCTGGTAGAAGAGAAGAGTGGGTAGAAATCTGAAGCAATGAGTCCAACAGAGTTGTTGTTACCCTTGTGCCAAACTTCCTGTTCTTCAAATGTTTCTTTTTATCCAAGTGGATACCTTGACTGTTATTGAATATAATCTCCTTCTGTGCGACCTTTGGTGTTTTGTCCTAGCTCAGAAAATAGTGTGATTCCTGTAGGAGTTAATTATTTTGTTTTGATGAGATAATAACTGGCTACTGGTTCAACTATTTATTTTTTATATGAGCAAATGCCAATGAAAATCATATAAGGGAGATTTGCAATAAAATATATGCCTAGTTGTTGAAATTGTTGAAAGTGTTTTTTTTAATCTAAAAACATTTATTTTGTATCGGTTTTTCACAAAATAGAATAGGAACATATCCAGCAGATATCAATCACGAGGAGTAACAATGCAGAAACTTTTTTTAAATAATTACCTTGAACTCAGTGAAAACTTTTTTTGCACCAAAGTTTCTTGTATTCTACTGCTAACATTTTAACATATGATTTCTTCTCCCAGAACTAGAAACATTGGAAAGACAGAATAGCTTAGGTTAAATATAAAACCTACATTTATGCTATAACATGTTTTACTGAAATAAACAATTTTTGGGAACTGGCTAAGAATAAAAAAACCAAAAACCTTCATTTGTAAATAAACCTTGACGTCATAATGCTTTACACAGGAATGTTCCTTTAAGTTCAATTCATAAAAGATATAGACTATACCACCAATTATGAGATCAGCAGCTTTATATGGGGCTCTCCATTTATTTATTTATTTTATTTATTTGTTTGTCAACATGTACAAGGCAACAGGTATTAATGTAGACATGGACATTTTTGCATGAGATTAGTACAAATAGATTGAGATTTGAGATTGAGATTTATTAGATTTATATGCCATCTTCTCCCAAGGACTCAGGGCAGCGTACAATAATTAAAAGAAACACATAATATAAAAGTTAAAAAAATATTAAATGTAATATCCCAAACCCAACTAAAATTGACAATACATTTTTTTTAAATAAATTCAATTTAAAATTAACAGTGATCAATACTTTACTTTGTTTTGTTCAGACCAGGCTGGCTTGCTGGAAAAGCCAACTTTTTAGGGCGCATCGGAAGGACCGGAGGTTGGGGATTATACGAAGCTCTGGGGGCAGCTCATTCCAGAGGGAAGGCGCTCTCACAGAGAAGGCTCTCCCCCTGGGGGTCACTAGCTGACACTGTCTGGCCGACCGCACCCTGAGGTGGGATCGCACTCTGTGGGATCGCACTGGACGGTTGGAGGCTACCGGTGGCAGTAGGTGGTTTTGCAGGTATCCTGGGCCTAAGCCATGGAGCACTTTAAAGGTCATAATTAGTACCTTGAATAGCACCCAGAAGACAACCGGCAACCAGTGCAGGCCACCTAAAAGGGGTGTAACATGGGAGCTCCCTTTCTTTGGAACATTGTCCCTCATGGAGGTTAGATTGGCACCCACTTTGCTTGTCTTCAGCAAGGCCCTTTTTCCAACATGCCTTTGGAACCCAGAGTGGGATGGAGCCTGTCAAGTGGCTTATCTAAAGAATTGTTATCTCCAGGAGTGTGTGGGGAAGAAGGTTTATTATTTCTATTCTTTGTGTTTTGGATTTTTTTCAGCAGCCCAGAAACCATGACAGTGAATGGGTGCCAAATAAATTTTCACAAATGAACAAACAAAGAAACACGCAGAATGTAATAGAATAACAGAGTTGGAAGGGATCATGGAGGGCTTCTATTCCAACCCCCTGCCTAGGCAGGAAACCCTACAATATTTTTGTTTTTCTTGCCTAAACATAGAACCTTATTTTTTTCACCATTAAATTTTATTTTGTTAGATAGTGCCCAATGTTCAAGTCTGTCAAGATCCTCCTGTATCTTGAGCCTGTCTTCCAGAGTGTTGGCTATTCATGCCAGTTTGCAGATTCTATACCAGTGATAGCAAACCTTTTTGTAAAGCCGTGCCAAAATTGTGTGTGCATGTGATATTTAATGTTTGTATCTGCCCACACCCTTTATACAATGTACCTCACCCATCAGTATATGCGTGCACGACACCACCACCACCCTGGGCATGGGGGGAGTTTTCACTATCCCCAGGCTCTGGAGGCTTTCCTGAAGCCTGCGGAATGGAAAACAGACTCCCCTAGCCCTCCGGAAGCACAAAAAATCAGCTGGTTGGTACACAAATGCATGCCAGAGCTGATGGCTTGTGTGCCAGCAAATATGGCTCCATTTGCCACCTGTGCCATGCATACTATTGGTTTGCCATCATGGTCCTATGCCATTTCAAACAAATGGTTTTCCAGTCTCTTTTTCAAAGCTTCCAGTGATGAAGTAATCCCCCAACTTCTGGAGGCAGGCTACTCCATTAGTTGATTGCTCTCACCACTAGGAAATTTCTCCTTATTTCTAAGTTACTTCCCTCCTTTCATAGTTTCCAGCCATAGTTTCTGGTCTCATGTTTTGGTTTTTAAAAAATAGTTTGAACCCCTTGCCTTTGTAGGAGTCCCTCAAATATTGGAACATTGTTATCATGTCACCCCATGTCTTCTTTTCTCTAGACTGGTCATACCCACTTCCTCTAACTACTGTTCATATGTTTTAGCCTCCTGCTCCTAATTACTGTTGTTGCTTCTTCTCTGCACTCTTTCTAGAATATCCACATATTTTTAATAGTGTGGTGACCAGAACTGGAAATAGTTTTCTGAGTGTGGTTTTATTAAGGCTTTGTAAAGTAATACTACATCTTCATGTGATCTTGATTCTATTCCTCCATTAATGTGGTAGCTCATGGCCTAAGACATTGAGCTTGTTGAACAGAAAGGCCGGCAGTTTGGCAGCTTGAATCCCTAGCACTGCATAATGGAATGAGCTCCCATTATTTGTCCCAGCTTCTGCTAACCTAGCACTTCCAAAGCATGTAAAAATCCAAGTAGAAAAATAGAAACCACCTTTGGTGGGAAGGTAACAGCATTCCGTGTGCCTTCGGCATTTAGTCATGCCGGCCACATGACCACAGAGATATCTTCAGATAGCTCTGGCTCTTTGGCTTTGAAACAGAGATGAACGCCGCCCCCTGGAGTTGGGAACAACTAGTACATACTGTATGTGTGAGTGGAACATTTAGCTTTACCTGTTAATGCAGCCTAGGATTGTATTGTGGGTATTTTTTTGCCTGGGAAAATTTCATTTCAATAAATTTCCCATATTATTAATATGTGACACTAATTTACAGTGAAAATAGATTTATATGTAGAGATTGAATTGCTTTAATCCAGTACGAAAGCTGGTTTCTTTCAATACAGTTAAATATTCAGGATTCACAATCTCAATATATGTTATATTTCAAAGAACCCTAAGAAATCCAAACTAATATCCTATAGCACTGTGTTAAATATATATTCATAAAATGGCAGTCAGTATTTTACTATATTTGTATAGTGCTTTATGAACTGAAAGTGTAAAACCCAGGAAAATGTCCTTGCAAATATTGGACATCATTTGAGTCAATATCTGAAATACCCTAACAGCAGCCAAGAAAACTAGATCAAAGTCAAGTGAAACAAGAGTGTTGAAAAGGAGAATGGATTAGGATAAAGAATCTTGGACAATGATGGAAATGCAACAACATGAGCACTTACTTTGGAATGGGCTTAAATATGAATAAATCTTAAATACCCTACATAAATCCTTCACAGAAAAACGAAACAAAGCAATATTCCTATATGTTTTATATACACCTGTAGACAGCAAACAGTTTTGCTATTGTTTTTCAGCAATTTTACTTGGAAAGAAAGATCACATGTGTTCATTCCTCTTAATGAGTTGCCCCCTGTGGTTGAGGTCAGGCCGCAAAACAATGATGTAGCATTTTGGGAGGAATATGCATCCCAGTAAAGCAGCGCTGGAGGCCAAGATGGAGAAGACCTCCACAGCTACCATGGCTTTTCCCTTTGTGCTCAGATAGGCTGGAAAGAAGGAGATCCACACACTGCAAAAGGCCAACATGCTGAAGGTGATGAACTTGGCTTCATTAAAGCTGTCAGGTAATTTGCGGGCAAGGAAAGCCACAATAAAGCTGGTGATGGCCAAGATACCCATGTAGCCCAAGACACAGTAGAAGAAGGATGTTAAACCCTCATTGCATTGTAAAATCATTTCTTGGAGCTCTGAGTGCATATCCAATTGAGGGAATGGGGGAGATGTTGACAACCAAATAATACAAATACATACTTGGAGAAGAGAACAGGAAAGTGCAATAGAAAAAGCCAATCTTTTCCCCACCCATCTCCTCATCTGAGATCCTGGTTTAGTGGCCATGAAAGCCACAACCACAGTGATGGTTTTGGCCAGGACACTAGAAATGGCCACTGAGAAAGTGATGCCAAAAGTTGATTGTCGGAGAAGGCAAATCACTTTGCCAGGTTGACTGAGGAAGAGCAAAGAGGAGAGAAAACAGAGCAGAAGAGAGACAAGGAGGGTGTAGGTGAGGGACCTGTTGTTGGCTTTGACAATAGGAGTATCCCGGTGCTTAATAAAAGTTGCAAGTACCCAAGATGTCAAGAAGAAGAAACAAAGAGCAGTTGAGGCTAAACCCATTCCTAAGGTTTCTTCAAAAGTTAGAAAGACCAGCATTTTCAGGTTACATCCTTTCTTTTCTTTATTTGGATAATGATCTTGTGAACATTCAGAACAGTCATCCATATCTGGAAGAAAAGTCAAGACATTTTTCATTTATGTATTCCATAGCAATAGCTTAAGAGTCTTTCTTTTCTAATGGACCAAACTGGGATGGTTTGACAGGTCTGTTGTTTTTAAACAAATTTGGGAATCAGCTGGAAATATTGCCCATTAAAAATTGGTAAAACTTTTAATTATACAAACATCCAGGACATTACATTTCTTTGAAATGTATAGAATGAGTGGCTAATTAATAAGAAAGTAATGATCTAATAACTCCCTCCCCCCCCCCCCCAAATGTGAAATACCAGTTTGATTTGAAATCTTTGCTTCTGGGCATGGAACACAATCATAACAACAGAATGCTCTTCCTTCAGCCCTTTTCTTCCAGTAACCTGGGGAACAGGGGTCATTACAGAGAGAAACAGGCAGAACCTAGAGACATACACATAGATAGGAAAGAATCTGGATTACACAATGTAAATTATCTAAATTGGTTTATATGAAGGGGTTGTAAAAATTCCTGATATCATAGGGACAAGAACAACAAGCAGACAAAATTGAAACTCTGAATAATAACAACTACTCCTAATATAAAAGAAGGGTTACCTGATGAAATAAAATATGGTCTTTCTTTCTTTCTTTCTTTCTTTCTTTCTTTCTTTCTTTCTTTCTTTCTTTCTTTCTTTCTTTCTTTCTTTCTTTCCTTTTTTCCTTTTTCTTTCTTTCATTCCTCCCTTCTTTTTTCTTTCTTTTTCCTTTCTTTATTTTCTTTCTTTATTCATTTTCCTTCCTTCCTTCCTCCCCTTCCTTCTTTTTTTCTTCTTCCTCCTTCCTTCCTTCTTTCTTCTTTTTGTTTCTTTTTCTTTCTGTCTCTCTGTCTCTGTCTCTCTCTCTCTCTCTGTCTCTCTCCCTCTCTTTCTTTCTTTCTTTCTTTCTTTCTTTCTTTCTTTCTTTCTTTCTTTCTTTCTTCCTTTCCTTCCTTTCCTTCCTCCCTTCTTCTTCCTCCCTTCCTTCTTTTTTATTTTCTTTTTTATTTATTTCTTTTCTTTCTTTCCTTTCCTTCCTTCCTCCCCTTCCTTCCTTTTTTCTTCTTCTTCCTCCTTCCTTCCTTCTTTCTTCTTTTTGTTTCTTTTTCTTTCTGTCTCTCTGTCTCTGTCTCTGTCTCTGTCTCTCTCTCTTTCTTTCTTTCTTTCTTTCTTTCTTTCTTTCTTTCTTTCTTTCTTTCTTTCTTTCTGTCTCTCTGACACAGTGCACAATAGCTCATAGATATCTTTTATTTTATTATCTTTTATTTAGTGACCACAGATTTTGATCTATATGAATAGACTATGAATATTCCCCTTCAAAAGTTAGTGCAACTAGTAACAATCCCTATACAATTCCAACAATTGCATGTAATAAAAAGGTGAAAAAAAATTTAAAAAATGAAATATTTGTAGGAATGAAAAATAAATATATTGGCAGAACATATTCCCTTTATCCTTTCTTCTCCTTTCCCTGTCTTCCACCTCCTCTCTCTTTCTCTCTCTCTTTCTCTCTCTCTTTTCTCTGTCATCTATCTGCCTCCCTCCCTGCCTGCCTGCCTGCCTGCCTGCCTGTCTCTATATCTCTATCTCTATCATCTCTATCTCTATCTCTATCTCTATCTCTATCTCTATCTCTATCTCTATCTCTATCTCTATCTCTATCTCTCTCTCTCTCTCTCTCTCTCTCTCTCTCTCTATCTCTATCTCTATCTCTATCTCTATCTCTATCTCTATCTCTATCTCTATCTCTATCTCTATCTCTATCTCTATCTCTATCTCTATCTATCTATCTATCTATCTATCTATCTATCTATCATCAACATCAGCAGCATTGTTACATAATATGGATTTTCTCTAGATCAGGGCTGTCAAACTTCCGGCCCATGGGCTGGATACATTATGTGCTGGCCATGCCCACACCTGGTTTAGTGAAGAGGAAACAAGTCCCAATATGTCACGAGATGTCACCATGATGACATGAGTTTGACACCTATGCTCTAGACCATTGCAGAAATTCAGGGCCTAATTAAGTTTGAAAAAGAGAATAGGAGACCTCTTCTGAAAATAATAAAACTTCATGAGAACATGTTATGAAGGGATGCATTCCTTTGTCCATGAACACTGTTTCATACCTGGTTAAAATCAGGGTGCCAAATAATTGGGTTCTCAATGATAATGCCTTTTCCTTTTGCAGCTTTGGGGTGTAACTTTCCAACTTTAACTCTTTGAAAGGATCTGTTTGGGAAAGTGATCATGTTGATGATGTCAAAGCCACCTGGACCATCTCTTCTGTCTTTAAAGAAGACTCTTTCCCCCGCTGAGTTGTTAAAAGAAATATGTTGAAGAAACCTGTGGAGCTACTTGAAGGAGAAGAAGAAAGAGGGAGTTAAAATGGAAAAAAAAATACATCGGGAATTGATTAAGGTTTCTCTTTCTTTTACTCTTCTTTCCAAAGGAATCAAACAACATTCCTTGGCTTCAAATAAAGAACGTCTCAACACATAAAGAACAATCAATAACTGAGATATGGAACTCACTTTTGTTTTATTAATTAATTATGACAAGTACTTTCATGCACCAAACTCAGCATTTCTCCTGGTACTTTATCATAAATCTGAAAACCAACATCATTTGATAGAAGTAATCCACCTCTGCTATCAAAGATAGTAGTGGAAGGTATGGTTTTTCCAGTTGCAATGTACAGCTGTGAAAGTTGGACCATAAGAAAGGCTGAGCACCAAAGAATTGAGGCCTTTGAACTCTGGTGCTGGAGAAGATTCCTGCGAGTCCCTTGGACTGCAAGGTAATGAAACCAGTCAGACCTAGAGGAGATCAACCCTGACGGCTCTTTAGAAGGCCAGATCCTAAAGATGAAACTCAAATACTTTGTTCACCTAATGAGAAGGAAGAACTCCGTGGAGAAGAGCCTAATGCTGGGAAAGATTGAGGGCAAAAGAAGGGGAGGGCAGAAAATGAGGTGGCTGGATGGAGTCACTGAAGCAGTAGATGTGAGCTTAAATGGACTCCAGGGGATGGTAGAGGACAGGAAGGCCTGGACGAATGTTGTCCATGGGGTTGTGATGGGTTGGACAGGGTTTCGCAACTAACAACAACAACTATCAAAGATAGTATGATAAACCCTAGGTATCCCATCCAACAATCCTGTCTTGAATATATTTCAAAAAGCTAATAAAAGTGAAATGTGCAGATTTCAGATTTTTTTTTTTTTTTGGTACAAAAATAGATCACTTGCCTTTAGACACAATGCAAATGAATCCTTCATGGAACCAGACTGGATAAATTTACAAAAATAGCCAATTCAATGGGGAGATTTATGGAATGAACATTGAAATATAAATTCCATTGACTAAGCTGAAATTGACAGAGATGATTTATGTCCATCCTCTTATATTTTATAACATAGAATGAATGGAACTATGGACATAAGGTAAAGGCAAAGGTTCCTCTTGCACATTTATGCTGACCAGTAGTGGGATTCAAATAATTTAACAACCGGTTTTCTGCCCTAATGATCAGCCAGGTAGGCGGGGCTCAGTGGTCATGTGACTGGGTGGGCGTGGCCAACTCCATGTCACTCAGGTCGATGGGCACTTTGCCTTAACTGTGACAATGTAATAAGGGTTAACTGGAGAGGCAGTTTCTGTAAGCATGGCAATAAAGATCAGGCTAGAAACAACACCAGAATGTTTCCTTCCTGTCTTCCTTACAAGATTATCCCTGTAAAGTGGAAGAAAACAAAAGATTTCTTCCAGCAACCAGTTCTCCGGACTGTTTAGAAAGTTAACAACCGGTTCTCCTGAATAGGTGCAAACTGGCTGAATCCCACTACTGGTGTTGACTCAAATGGGCAATGCTAATCTCCATTTCAAAGCCGAAGAGCCAGCGCTGTCCCAAGACGTCTCTGTGGTCATGTGGCGAGCATGACTAAATGCCAAAGGCACATAGAATGCTGTTACCTTCCCACCAAAGGTGGTTCCTATTTTTCTATTTACTTTTTTACATACTTTCGAACAGCTAGGTTGGCAGAATCTGGGACAAGTAATGGGAGCTCACACCTTTATGCGGAGCTAGGGATTCAAACCGCCAAACTTCCGAGCTTTTTGATCGGCAAGCTCAGCCACTGAGCCACTGTGCCACTGTGTCTGTGGCCATAGGATAGGGTAAATTAGCTATGATGCCTGAAATACAAGATAGGTGTAGCATGGAAAGATTTACTTGCCAAGGCTGCATATTTGGAAGTTCAACCCTTTGAAGCTCCCTTGGTTGGGATTTTGAGTTCACAGCCTCGTGCAAAGAATGTGCCACTGCATAAACTGCATTGTAGATACTGTAGCTTTGGCCAGTCATCTGCAACTCAAACAGAGGACCAGGTAGAGTCTCCAACTTCTCTTCTCCAGTACAGGTTTCACTAATCGTAGAAAAATCTAATTCTGCCTTTGAAAATGAACAGTCGAACAATTGCTCCCAAACCTCTTGAAGAAATCCATCTTTGTGGGTTGAAGGTTTGATGACTTGAAGAAATTCTTTGAATCCTTGAATGTCTCTTGAATGCACAGTAAAGGAAAGAGACCCATGGAACAACTGGAGATCCCACCTCCTTTGAAATCCTGTCAATATGAAATCAATCGGATTCATCAGGATCCAAACCTTCCTAAACAACGCACTGTCTTTATTTTCATGATCATGTAGAACCATGACAGTTCTGAGCCACACTATTGTGAATGAGTGTCCATAAACGAGAAAAACCCTTGCTTTCTGATCTATCAATTTATTAGATGTGATTGTGATTGAAACAAATAATTCCGGGAAGTCTTCTAAGTTGATACGTTCTGGCATTTTTTGTGTGAAAGCTACACAGATCCCGTTCTGTGAAAGCAATGGATGCAGCTTCTGCAAAAAACGTTCTCCCTTAATTTCAAAAGCAAAGACTCCGATCCAAGTCCACCCAAAATGAAGGAAAAGTTGGATAACTCCCATGTATTGATAGTCCTCATTTGGGACCATGCAATAAAGTGAAGATAACTTAATAGACTGGAACTCTTCTTGGGCAAAAGAGCTATAGGTCAACTAAAAGAAAAGGAAGAAAAAAAGGAAGAAAAAGAAAGGCATAAAAACAGGAAGGAAGGAAGGAAGGAAGGAAGAGAACAAAAAGAAAAGAAAAAGAAAGATAACAGAAGGAAAGGAAAGTTTACTTAGTTGACTTTACTGTAATTGTACCTTGTGCAACAAAATTAAATGTCATCTTCAGTGTACATTAAAACACAAACACACACCCTTCATATTCTATACAATTGAATTGAAAACCAATATTGCATTAATATTGCATTATACAGTAGAATTCAATATAATTACTGCCCTGGGATAGAAGCTGTTTCTCTAAACTTTTTGAGCACATGGAACCGGCAGTAATGCCAGCAGAAACCCACCTTTGGATTATACCACAATGTTACTTGCAGGCATCCAATAAGTTTAATTTTGTTGTGTAATGTTTGTTTTAGATTTTTCTGATCACAATAAAAGATTTCAATTTTGATTGAACGGATGACATTGAGTGAATAGTGAGAAAAATAACAATAGGTATTTTCACCTGGCCAATAAAGAATTCTATTCTATTCTATTCTATTCTATTCTATTCTATTCTATTCTATTCTATTCTATTCAGCACTTAGACTTATATACTGCTTCATAGTGCTTTAGAGCCTTCTCTATGTAAGTGGTTTACAAAGTCGGCATAATGCCCTCAACAATCTAGAGCCTAATTTTACTAACCTCGGAAAGATAAAAGTCAACCTTGAGTCTGGTGAGGATTGAACTCCGGGCAGTGAGCAGAATTACCCTGAAATACAGCATTCTAACCACTGCGCCACCACCGAAATTGCAAAAGGAAGAGCAAAGTGATCTTAACGGAAGTCTTGCAGAAAGGCACTGTGAAATAATCATCTCTTCATTAAAAAAAGAAGAAGTCAAAGTTACTCTTTCAGCCTCCTGCCAAAATTACCTGTGGAATCTTGAAGACATTTATAGTTTGTGTCATGTAGGAAGAAGTAGGAGCATCTGACCCTCCAATGATGGCCATGAGATTCTTCTGCCTATCACATTTGTAGTTAGGGACAAATTCCTGGGATTTGAAAAGCAGGTCCAGAGTGCTGCGGTAGGTCATCCTTGGGTTGTAGTAACTATCACATATGTGAAACCCAAGAGTGATGTTAGGTAAGATCTGGGAGTCCTCATTGATCTCCTTCACAGCAAAGGCCAAGGCGAGGATGTGCTGGTAGAATTTGGTTATTACACTGCAAATGATTTATATACCCCAGTTGAAATAGGACGTTGACACTTTTTGTAAGGCGATTTCATTTTTATATGATTAACAAACATTTCTATCTTTGTTGGAAGTAGAAATAGAGTAGAGTTTCTAAAATATTAAATAATTTGTACAGAGTTCAAATATACTTTTCAGACAGGGTTTGCATGACCGTTGACAATGATATATAGTATTAAATAAATGGCAAGCTACCACATTTATTTGTATTAATTTACCACAAAATAGAATACAGTATATGACCAGTCAATATAACTCATTTCATGCATATATGTTATGTGAGGAATGACATACATCTACATGTATGTGTTTGTTTGTTTGTTCTTTCAATTTTTATAGTTGCCCGTTTAAAAAAAACAGTGAACAATCATAAAATTAATTTAAAATTAAATTAAAATTAATAAAATTAATTCCAGCTAACTAAATGTTCTTCAGCAGCACTTTTTCATAGGATTGCCAACAAGATAGCCAACGTCCAATGATGGATATGGCAGAAGAAGAAGAAGAAGAAGAAGAAGAAGAAGAAGAAGAAGAAGAAGAAGAAGAAGAAGAAGAAGAAGAAGAAGAAGAACGAACTCCCCGTGGAGATTCGTATCCTCACCACCCTCCAGGCCTTCCGCATAGCCCTTAAAACCTGGCTGTTCCGACAGGCCTGGGGCTAAAGACTCGCTGCCCCTCTTCGAATGGTATGACTGTTGTGCTTTTTAAATTATGCATGTTTTTTTATGTTTTTTGTAACTTTGTTTGTTTTTCCCCTCCCTTTGAGTTGTGAGCCGCCCTGAGTCCCTTTCAGGGAAAAGGGCGGCATACAAATAAATTAAAATGAAATGAAATGAAATGAAATGAAATGAAATGAAGAAGAAGAAGAAGAAGAAGAAGAAGAAGAAGAAGAAGAAGAAGAACTGTTCTTCAAAAATCTCTTCCACCAAAGTTTCATACATTTCATGATGAATACTAGTAACATAGTGTATAGAAAATCATTTCTTCCCTCATAACCAGAATAAAACACAGCTGGAGGGGACCTTGGAGGTCTTCTAGTCCTAACTCATAGCAGGAGACCCAATGCAAGAGTAGATAAATGGATGTCCAGTCTCTTAAAAGCCTCCCATGATGGAGTACCCACAACTTCTGAAGGTGAGCCAATCCACTGCTTAATTGTTCTCTCAGGAAATTTCTCCTTGGTTCTAGGTTGCCTTTCTCCTTGTTGAATTTCCGTCCATTGTTTCTTCTTCTGCCTTCAGGTGTTTTGGAGAATGGTTTGACCTCTTCTTTTCTGTGAGAGCCCCTCAAATATTGGAACACTGCTATCATGTCACCCCTAGTCCCTCTTTTCGCTAAACTAGACCTACCGAATTTCTGCAACCGTTTTTCATATGTTTTAGTCTCCAGTCTCCTAATCATTTTCATTGCTCTTTTCTGCACTCTGGAAAGAGTGCAGAAAAGATACATTTGAAATACAAAAAAAAAGCCAGAAACCAGATATATTTGAAATACAAAGAAGCCACAATTTTACACAAAACCCTTCATTCATGCTCAAAATGCTTTCATTCCATTAAGCATTTTTTTGGGGGGGGGGATTGTGATTAAGATTATTTTTTAAAAAATCCTTACATTGGCAAATCATACTGTATTAGAGATGGATGTTCCTTAAAGTCGATGTCATTAAAATGGTAGAAAAATTGAGACATCATCCCCCCAATAATAAAGTCGCCCGGCTGGTACCACTCATGTGGGACAAGGAAAGGATCGCTTGCAGGGCAGCTCAGAGTAATTTGTTTGTGCCCCCAAAATATCAGAAGGAATAACATTCTGACTCTTTAGTTATGGTGAAAATGTCCATCTCTTTTTATCAAATGGATAGGAAAGTAATTTAACGTTCATCCAATGATTGAGCTGAGGTTTAGATCTGAGAGTCCACCTAATGACCAAATCCATCACTATCTATTTGAAGATCCATGTGAGTGCAAGTTCATATCTTGGCTAACATCAAGAAAGACTTCCTGGCAGAAGGGACAGGTAGAAAGGACTCTATAGTAATGAATCCAACTAGCTCATTTTCTCCCTTGTGTCCATCTCAATGGAGTTCATGAGATACATCATAAGCAAACATGATTGCATCTTGATTGTTGCTGAATCTAAACATGCTTTTGCTCAGCAAGTGCGGGCCTAGCTAAGAAAATATTGTGATTCCCATAGGAAATAATTATTTTGTTATTGCTGAGATAATCTGTCTGGTGGTTTAATATGGAGAAGATATCAATTAAAATAATAAAGAAGGTGAATGACAATAAAAAAAATAGGCTTCATTGTTCAAATTCACACTTGCTTCTTACAATGGAGTCGTACTCCCATTTACCATGTAAAATGAACAGACGTTTAATAGAGAAGAGGAAAATTTTTTGTACCTATTAAGGAATACCAATTAAAGCAGGTAGACATTTTGAGGAGTTCATCCGTGTTTCGCAGGATGCTAATGTGAAATCAACACCAATATTGACATCATGGAATTACACACATCACACGCCAAAGGTGGTATTCAGCAGGTTCTGACCAGTTCTGGAGAACCGGTAGTGGAAATTTTGTGTAGTTTGGAGAACCAGTAAATACCACCTCTGGCTGGCCCCGCCCCCATCTATTCTCTGCTTTCCGAGTCCCAGCTGATCGGGAGGGAATGGGGATTTTAAAGTAACTTTCCCCTGGAGTTGGGAGAGAGTGGAGATTTTATAATATCCTTCCCCTGTCATGCCCACCAAGCCATGCTCACCAAGCCACGCCCACAGAACCGGTAGTAATTTTTGAATCCCACACACACACAAACAGAGGTTTTATTATTTTTACAAATAACTCAAGGCATCCAACATATCAAACACACTTTCCTCTTCCTATTTCCCCCCAAATAACAACCCTATGAGGTGTGTTGGACTGAGAGAGAAGGACTGTTCTAAAGTTGAATATGTCATTCACGCCTAAGGTGGGACTGGAACTCAGTCTCCTGCTTTCTAGACTGGTGTGGTATTTTATTAGGCATTGCATAATGGAAAGGGCCTCATTCAAAAGACTAGTGGAAGACATAACCAAATCAAACCAAATCAAATCAAAATTTATTATAGTCAATGGCCAGCATATACTTCTAATGGGATGTGTTAGATGGAAAAATACATTTTATATAATGTCTCCAAATTGCAACATTATTAAAATTGGATGATTAGGTACAGTAGAAAGACATTGGTGGATGGAGAGTGAATGGTTTTGACCCTTTATGAAAGCTTTTTTAAAAAAACACAGTTAAAGGTATGTTAAATGTTCCAAAAATTTCTAACTTTTACATTTCAAAGAAGGCCAATCAGTCTGCATACTGTATTAAATCAATGTGTATAAAATACTCATTAGTTTCCCCCATATTTATATAGTGGTTTATGAACTGAAGCTATTAAAAACCCACAACTGGAAGCTGCGAACCTTTAGGCATCCTTAAAGTAAATGAAAAGAGTAAGATTCTACATTTAGGCAAGAAAAACCAAATGCACAGGTACAGTATATGTGGTACCTTGCTCAATAGTAGTAACTGTGAGAGGGATCTTGGAGTCCTAGAGGACAACCATTTAAATATGAGCCAGCCGTGTGCAGCAGCTGCCAAAAAAAGCCAACACAGTTCTAGGCTACATAAACAGAGAAAGAGTGCAGAGAAGAGCAACAAAGATGATTAGGGGACTAGATGCTGAAACATATGATGAACAGTTGCAGGAACTGGGTATGTCTAGTTTAATGAAAAGAAGGACGAGGGGAGACATGATAGCAGTGCTCCAATATCTCAGGGGTTGCCACTAAGAAGAGAGATCAAACTATTCTCCAAAGCACCTGAGGGCAGAACAAGAAGCAATGGGTGGAAACTAATCAAGGAGAGAAGCAACTTAGAACTGAGGAGAAATTTCCTGACAGTTAGAACAATTAATCAGTGGAACAGCTTGCCTCCAGAAGTTGTGAATGCTCCAACACTGGAAGTTTTTAACAAGATGTTGGATAACCATTTGTCTGAAGTGGTGTAGGGTTTCCTGCCTAGGCAGGGGGTTGGACTAGAAGACCTCCAAGATCCCTTCCAACTCTATTATTCTATTCTATTCTATTCTATTCTATTCTATTCTATTCTATTCTATTCTATTCTATTCTAAATCTCTCCAATCTCCTAAGAATATAAAGAGATAGATGCTCAAAATCTCCCAAAAAATGTTGATGTATTGAAAGGGAAAAAAAGGGTTAGGTCAAACAATCTCGGAGAGTAGTTGAAAATGTAGCAGAATCAGCACTTCATTTGGAATAGGCAACAATGAATTTTAATAATAATCCCAATCCTATATAAAATCCTGTTTGATAGAAATAAGGACATCTATAACTCCCTGTAGCTAGCAGGCACTCTACTTTTTTGTTAATCATTTTACATAGCCCAAAAGAACATACAATGACATTCTCTTTAAAAGTTGAGCCGAGGTGGCGCAGTGGTTAAATGCAGCACTGCAGGCTACTTCAGCTGACTGCAGTTCTGCAGTTCGGCTGTTCAAATCTCAATGGCTCACAGTTGACTCAGCCTTCCATCCTTCCGAGGTGGGTAAAATGAGGACCCAGATTGTTGTTGGGGGCAATATGCTGACTCTGTAAACCGCTTAGAGAGGGCTGAAAGCCCTATGAAGCGGTATATAAGTCTAACTGCTATTGCTATTGCTAAGTTGTCCCAGAGATTTAGCTCAGGACCCAAAACAATGATATAGCACTTTGGCAAAAAAAAAAATGCATCTCAGTAATGCAGAGCTGGAGGACAGGAAGGAGAAGATTTTAGAGAATTACAAATGATAAAAGCTGAACTAAAAGAGCAGTAAATCATACCATTCTTTATTAGGGTAATTGCCTAGCATGAACATCTAATAAATCATGTGGCAGAAGGAACAATACATTTCCTTTCACTAGAAAGGATAGATAGAAAGATAGATAGAAAGTGAATAATTAGAAAGATTGATAGAAAGTGAATAATTATAACCAGGTATAAAACATTTTTTTAAAAAATACATTTATATTTTAGAAACACTATAATTTTCAAATTCCAAAAAAACTCCTAACCAATTCAAAAGTGATACCACATGATACCATTTTAGACACATGCTCATAAAATGTAATTAACTTTTTACTACATTTATCAAGTGTTTTAAGAATAGAAAGTATAAAAACCATATACGTGGCAGCTGCAAAATTTGGGCATCATTTGAGATGATATCTCTTGTATTTTAAGATTAACCAAGGAAGCTGGATTCTCATAGCCTTGTTTCCATTGGAATGTTGAAAGTGGGAAAGGTTGAGGCAAAATAATTTGGAAAGGTTATTGAAAATGAACATAAATACTTCTGTTGGGATGGGCGACATTAATAAACCTTAATAATCATATGTTTTTTTTCAAATTTCTTTTTAATGATTCTGTAAACCCTTGAACTGGGGTAGAGTTGGGGCAACTGAATGGAGCTGAATGTTTATTGACCAGATGGCCTTCCAGATACCTACATGGAGTTCACAGCAGCCAATTACCATATTTTTCAGAGTATAAGACACACCTTTTCCCCTCAAAACAAAAGCTGAAAATCTGTGTGCATCTTATACACTGAATAGAGCATTTTTTGCCTCCAGAAATTCCATCCCCTTCACCAAAACGGTAATGCATAGCCTTTAGGAGGCTTCCATAGTGATCCTGGGGGCTGGGGAGGTCTGAAATGAGTGAAAAACAGGCTGTTTGTTGCTCAATTTCCTCCCCCCCCCAGCTCCCAGGAGCATTCTATAAGCTTCCTAAAGGTTATGGATGCCCTTTTTTTGACAAAATGGGCCCATTTTTGTGAAAAATGGGCCATTTTCTGCTCATTTTTGCTCCCCCCACAGAAGCATTCTACAAGCCTCCTAAAGATGAGTCATGCCCTTTTTTGAAGAAAAAAAAACATGGGCCCATTTTCACAAAAAGCGGGTCGTTTTTGAGATGTCTGCAGAGAGCACAAACTTTTTTTTTTTAAATTTGCTCCTTCAAAATCTTGGTGTGCCTTATACTCTGGTGCATCTTATATTTTGAAAAATACAGTACTCATGGTGCCCAGAGAGAGAAATATCTGCCATTACCTAGTATCGAACTCACAGATATATATATATTACAACCCCCGGTATGCCCAAATATGGGAGGAAGATCACTACTGCCATTCTCTGTCCTTCGGCTCGTCCTTTATTTATTTATCAGCACAAATATAACACACACACACACACACACATGTGTGTACACATACACATAGACACAGACACAGATACATATACATACATACATACATATATACATACATATCCTGTTTTTCTACACTTTTCTGTCAGCAGTTTCTCATTCAAGAAAGATTACATGATGTACTAATTTTTCTTTATGACTTGCTCTTTGTGGTTTAGCATTTCGGCAGAAATATTCATCCCAGTAATGCAGTTTGAGGCCAAGATGGAGATGACCTCCATGGCTGCCATTTCTCAGAGCCAGAAATATTACACGATATGCTAATTCCTCTTTATGAGCTGCTCCCTGTGGTTGAGGTCAGGCCGCAAAACAATGATGTAGCATTTTGGGAGGAATATGCATCCCAGTAATGCAGCACTGGAGGCCAAGATGGAGAAGACCTCCACAGCTACCATGGCTTTTCCCTTTGTGGTCAGATAGGCTGGAAAGGAGATCCACACACTGGAAAAGGCTGAGTCAACCTTGAGCCGGTGAGATTAGAACCGCTGAACTGCAGATAACAGTCAGCTCAAGTGGTCTGCAGTACTGCACCCTAACCACTGCGCCACCTCAGCTCTTTTAAAGTAAATCATATCTGAATCAAGTTGTATAATATCTTGTTTTGATTTTGATTTGTCAGCTGCTGTTGTTCCATTTTTCCCATGGAAATAACATTAAATTAATACTAGAACAGATATTTGTCTTCCTCTGAAATATAGATTATCTAGATTCTACGTGTACTTATTTGATATTTGCTAGAGCAATGGGAAGAATAACTAAGTGAATGTTTAAAACACTGGCAATTACTATCTTTACAACTCTAACTCTCTTCCATTCTTTTTTCAAGTAGCTCCATTCATTTCTTCAAGGCATTTCTTTCAACAATTCAGCCGGCGAGAGAGTGTTCCTGAATGAGAAAGGAGAAGCAACTGGTGTATTCGACATCACCAACTTGATCACTTTTCCAAATAGATCCTTTCAGAGAGTTAGAGTTGGAAAGATGGATCCTCAAATTCCCAACACAAAGGAATTATTCATTGATGAAGAGGTGATTGTCTGGCACCCAGCTTTTAATCAGGTGTGGATTCATTTAATCAACTCTTCCTTGATCCATTTTGATCCCACGTGGCACATAGTCTCTTTAGAAATCAAATGTGTGATTTTTGAAATGGCATATTCTCTACAAATATTGTAAATGATCAAATATTCATCAAATGTACAAAATGAAACCACAATTTAAAAGACAGGTATTCATAGTTGGGTTACATATCCATTTGAAATCACAGAAGTTGTAACCACATATACAGTATCACTTTATCCACCCTGCCATTCTCCAAATATGCCATTTGCACATCCTTATAATGTCAACATTTAATAGATAGTATAAATATGTGATGGCTCAGTTGTTAAAGACACTAAGCTTGTCATCTGGAAAGCTGAGACCTCAGCACCACACAATAGGCTGAGCTACTATTCCTGCCTCAGCTCCTTCTCACCTAGGAATTCAAAACTATGCAAATGTGAGTAGATACATAGGTACCACTTTGGTGGGAAGGCAACAATGCTCCTGATGCCTTTGGCATATAGCCACGCTGGCCATATGACACAGGTCTGAAGATGATTGTCTTCAGACAATGCTGACTCCCTTGGCCAAGAAATGGATATGATCATTATACCCTAGAGCAGTAATAGTATCCTCTTTTCAAAACCAAGTCAGTAGCGGGAGCCCACATTGGGGCACATGCAGAACTTTCTGCACATGCGCAGAAAGTCTGTGATGATGTCTTGGTAGGTGGCCGGAACCTGCCAGAATACCTCCAATCAGCTGTTCCAGGCTGCAGGGATTGCTACAGACCATCATTGTCTCCATGATTTGCATTTTTGGCCTCTGGTTTCAAGGTTTTAAGGTTTATTAGCATTTGTATGCCGCCCACTCCCTAGAGACTCTGGGCGGCTTACAGATAAAAAGGGAACATATAAAAATTAAAGGAAAACAAACATTAAAATTACACAACATGCATACAGCTTAAAATGGGGCTGGATAAAATCAACAGCCCCAGGCCTGCCGGAACAGCCAGGTCTTAGTTGCTTTACGGAAGGCTGGAAGAGTAGTAAGGGTCCGGATCTCTACAGGGAGATCGTTCCATAGGGCTGGAGCAGCTATAGAGAAGGCCCTCCCCTGGGGGGCCGCCAACCGACATTGACCGGCCGATGGAACCCGGAGGAGGCCTAATCTCTGTGATCTTATTGGTCTCTGGGAGGTAAATGGCAGGAGGTGGTCTCTCAGGTAGCCAGGTCCTAAACCATGTAGGGCTGGTGGGGCTAGGTTGAGTGTATAAGACACACCCAAATTTTCACCTTCTTTTTTGGGTGGGAAAGGTGCATCTTATACTCTGGAAAAAAAACAGTAGGTATAGCATGAAAAAATTACCTGCCAAGGGAGCAGATTTGGAAATTCAACCCTTTGAATCTCTAGCGGTTGGGACTTTGAGCTCATGGCCTCGTGCAAAGAATGTGCCACTGCATAAACAGCATTGTAGATGCTGTAGCTTTGGCCAGTCATCTGAAATTCAAAAAAAGGGCCAGGTAGATTTTCCAGTTTCTCTTCCCCAGTACATGTTTCATTGATCAATGGAGGTAAGCCTGCCTTTGAAAATGAACAATCAAACAACTGCTCCCAAACCTCTTGAAGGAATCCATCTTTGTGAAGGTTTGAAGGTTTGATGACTTGAAGAAATTCTTTAAAGCCTCAAATTTCTCTGGAATGCACCATAAAGGAAAGAGCCCCATGGAACAACTGGAAATCCCAACTCCTTTGAGTTCCCATCAGGATGAAATCAATCAGATTCATCAGGATACAAACCTTCCTAAATAGCGTATTCTCTTTATCTCCAGGGTCACGTAGAGACATGATCTTTCTGAGCCACACTATTGTGAATGATTCTCCATGGACAAGAAAAACATTCGCTTTCTGATCTGTGAGTTTATCAGAAATAATTGAGACTGAATTAAACAATTTGGACAGGTCTTCCAAATGGATATGCTGTGGAATGTTTTCTGTGAAAGCTAAACAGACCCCATTCTGTGAAAGCAACGGTTGCAGTTTCTGCAAAAAACGCTCTTCCTTATTTTCAGAAGCAAAGAGTCCAATCCACGTCCATCCAAAATGGAGAAGAAGCTGTATAAGTCCAGTGTACTGATGCTCCTCTTTGGGGACCATGCAATAAAGTGGAAATAACTCAGTAATCTGAAAGTCCTCTTGGGCAAAGGAACCATAAATCAACTAAACAAAAAGAGAAATTCATTGTTCATAAAAGTCATGGGAAAAAATATGAAGACTGCCAGTTAGAAACTTAATGTAGCTTTCCCTACATCGAACATTTGTTCAATTCTATGTAGATTATGACAATTCTGATGAAAAAGAGAAACAACTAAAATTCCTTGAGCTTATGCGTTCTTCTCAGCCTAAGGAAAGTATTCTTAGGAACCAGTCTTACTGGATTACCTTCTTCCCTTGTTTTTAGCGGATAACATAAAATACTTATACATGAAAAAAATATGCCCATAAGATACTGGAGGCATAGAAAGAATTAATCATCTCTTCATTTACTACAATTATTATAGAGATCTTCAAAAGGGTTCAGCTACAGGAATTGGGTATGTATTTAAGTATGTAGAGCCTGATGAAAAGAAGGAGTAGGGGAGACATGATAACAATGTTGCATTATTTGAGGGGCTTCTACAGAGAAGAGAGGGTCAAACTATTTTTCAAAGCACCAAAAGGCGAGACAACAAACCATGGATGGAAACTAACAAGGAGCCAAGAAACCTACAACTAAGATAAATTTCCTAACGGTGAAAATAATTAACCAATGGAACAACTTGCCTTAAGAGGTTGTGAATTCTCCATCATTGGAAGCTTTCAAAAAGAGACTGGACAATCATTTATCTGAAATGGTGTAGGGTCTCCTGATTGAAGAGGGGGTTGGACTAGAAGGCCTTCAATTACCCTTCCAATTCTATTATTTTATGTTCTATGCGCTTTTCAATCCTCCTAGTGACACAACTCCAGGTAGTGATCAAACCACAATGCCAGGCAGCTGCATCACACATCATATTTAAGTGATTGTTCACTAGGACTCCAAGATCCTTCTCCTGCTATTGAACCAAGTTTTCTCTGCATCGGTACATTTGTTTTTTCTTGATTGCATTGTTGAAAAGTCATACCTGACTTTTAGTCCATGAAAGAAAACTATGATAGGTCTTCAGAAAAACAACAACACATATACCAAGTGATGGGTCAACCAACCCTCTCAAATAAGATTAATTTTGTACTGCAATTTGTGGTTTAAATTAAGTTCTAATCTATGATTGTAATAAAAGTCTTAGATTTTCTTGACTGTTCATTTTGAGCCAGTATATTGAGTTGCAGAAGGAAGAGCAAAGGGAACAAAATTGAAGTCCTACAGAAAGATATGGCAAAATAATAACTAACCCTGTAGCACCAATCAGGGCTGTGTTCCTACCGGTGTTGGTACTGGTTCGCTTCACTTGCTTCACTCCCACACACGCATGGCACACGCAAGCTCAGTTCACTGTAAATTGTTCTGCGTATGAGCGAAGAACACGAACAGCTAATAAAAAACATGCTGGCAATGGCCCGGGAGACCGGGAAACTGGTTGGAGGGCGTGGCTAGCCTGGGTCACTGCCGGTTCTGTGACCCAGGCCAAATTACCACTACCGGTTCGCCCTAACCGGTGTGAACCTCTAGAAATCCACCTCTGGCCCCAATCCTTCAACAATTTCTAAGAAAAACAGTCGAATTTTATACTAAACTACTTTTATCACACACCAACCAAATCATAGCAAGGTGACCTATTGCAGCAAATGTATGATTGTAATAAAAGATATGTTTTTTTAAAACTAGATTACCTTGAGACTGCCTAAAGCATTGTGGGGAAAACAGAAGAAAGGAAAGTGTATTTATTTGAAATCCTGCAGAAATGTATAGCAAACAGCTAGTATCTACTATTAATTACAAAATAGCTTTCTTCTCTCACTCCACCCCAAAGTACCTGTGGAACTTAGTAGACATGTATAGTTTCTGCCATAAAGGATGATGTTTCAGGACCTAATCCCCCAATTATGGCTATGAGATTTTTCTGGCTGTCACATTTGTAGTTGGGGACTAATTCCTGGGATTTGAAAAGCAGGTCCAGAGTGGTACGATAGGTCATCCTTGGATTGTTGTAACTGTCATAGATGTGGAACCCAAGAGTGATATTAGGTAAGATCTGGGAGTCCTCATTGATCTCCTTCACAGCAAAGGCCAAGGTGAGGATGTGCTGGTAGAATTTGGTTATGACACTGCAAATAGTTTGTATTGAACAAAATAAGTTGACAATTCTTTTATGGTGAAAGCATTAATATACGAGTAACAACCACTTCTGTCTCTTTTGTAAGTGAGAAGATGAGGCACTTTGTAAAAACACTCAATAATTTGTATAGTTTTATAATAACAAAGAAATGTTAATGGATAATATTTAATGATACATACAGGTGTGTTATGGGGGGGGGGGAATGCTTAGATATCTTACTTAACTGAATTTGTTTTAGAATATGCCTTAAAGGTGTAATGTTATTGGAGATCTATTGAAACTGCAAATGAATGCCAGTAGGTGGTTGTGTCTTTAAATATAAATGATTCTAGATAAAAAACATGTTTAAATAATGGTAATTAAATGAGAATTGTGGTACAGGGATAGTAAAATACATAATTTTTCTTTCTTCACTTAAAATGTACAACTCGATTTCAATTAGGTATATGTAAGGATTGTGGAAGAAATGCACGGAATATATTTGTAACCAATCGATAAGCTTTCTACAAGATGTAACGAAAGATGAGTCTTTTTTGTGTTTTTGTTTAACTAAAACAATAAAAAAATTTCTCCCCAAAAATAATTTGTATAGTTTTCAACTATGTAACGGGTTTCTATGATTTCCAACAAATATGAATAGAATGAAGTTGTGGTTTTTTTCAACCTATGACATTTATTTCTATCAGTTTGGCACAATATAGAAAGGATCACTCATTTAATATACATATGTCATGTGAGTAGTGACTGCACAGCCTAGATCATTTTAATTATCTAATACTCACTAAATGTTCCCCAAAAGACTTCTTGCACCATAATTTCATACATTTCATGAGTAAGTCTTTAATACAATGAAAAGAAAAGGATTTGTTTCCCTATTCTATTCTATTCTATTCTATTCTATTCTATTCTATTCTATTCTATTCTATTCTATTCTATTCTATTCCCAGTACTCTTCAACATCTTCATCAATGATTTGGATGAGAGGATAGATGGGGAACTCATCAATTTTTCAGATGACAACAAACTGGCAGGAATAGCCAAAACTCCAGAATATAGGCTCAAGATACAGAAAGTTCTTGACAGACTTGAACATTGGGTGCTATCTAACAAAATGAAGTTCAATGGTGAAAAAAGTAAGGTTCTACATTGAAGCAAGAAAAGCAAAATGCACAGGTACAGTATAGGTGGTACCTTGCTCAATAGTAGTAAACTGTGAGAGGGATCTTGGAGTCCTAGTGGAGAAGCATTTAAATAAGAGCCAGCCATGTGCAGCAGCTGCCAAAAAAGCCAACACAGTTCTAGGCTACATAAACAGAGGGATGGACTCAAGGTCACATGAAGTGTTAATACCACTTTATAATGCCTTGGTAAGGCCATACTTGAAATATTGCATTCAGTTTTCGTCATGAAGATGTAAAAAAGATGTGGCGACGCTTGAAAGGGTGCAGAGAAGAGCAACAAAGATGATTAGGGGACTGGAGTCTAAAATATATGAAGAAAGGTTTCATGAACTGGGTATGTCTAGTTTAATGAAAAGAAAAATTAGGGGAGACCTGATAGTACTGTTCCAATATCTTAGGGGTCGCCACAAAAAGAGAGAGTCAAACTATTCTCTATTATTCTATTCTATTCTATTCTATTCTATTCTATTCTATTCCTCCAAATATTTAGTTATTTATTTACTTATTTTATTTTATTATACAATTGTATCACAGTGGCCAGTTGTTTCGCCGGATTTGGCATTGGTTACTAGTTGGGCCCCACCCAGGGGCCTAGGACGTCGTAACGTATTTTCGTAATATGCGTGCAGATCCAAGCAGTGCGGCTTTTTGCATTTGACTGATGGTGATTTTGTCAATTTTTAACTGTTTTAAATGTAATTCCAGTGCTTTTGGTATAGCACCCAGTGTGCCAATTACCACTGGAATTATCACTGCTGGTTTGTGCCATAGTCGTTGAATTTCGATTTTTAAGTCCTTGTATCTTGCGATTTTTTCATGTTCCTTCTCGGCGACCCTGCTATCACCTGGTATTGCGATGTCTATGATTGTGACCTTATTTTTCTCAACCAGTGTGATGTCTGGTGTATTATGCGCCAGTATTTTGTCAGTTTGTATACGGAAATCCCACAAGATCTTGACCATCTGATTTTTGGTGACGTTTTCAGGCTGATGTTCCCACCAGTTTGTTGCTGTTTTAATATTATAATTTTTGCACAAATTCCAATGGATCATTTGTGCTACTGAATTGTGCCGCAATTTATAATCAGTCTGCATGATTTTTTTACAGCAGCTGAGTATGTGATCAACAGTTTCATCAGCTTCTTTGCAAAGTCTGCATTTGGCATTATCAGAGGATTTTTCGATTTTGGCCTTAATGGCATTTGTGCGGATAGCTTGTTCTTGCGCAGCCAGGATTAGTGACTCTGTTTCTTTCTTTAATGTACCTGTTGTTAACCATAACCAAGTTTGTTCACTGTCCACTTTATCTTTTGTTTTTTCCAGAAATTGGCCATGCAGTGCTTTGTCCTGCCAACTTTCCATTCTTGATTTTATCACATCTTTTCTGTATTCTTGTTTCGTCTGTTGGGCCTTCAGTAGATTTTTGTTCTTTACTTCGATTAATAGATGTTCTTGACTTTCTTTTAAATAATCAGCCAGTGCGTGTTTTTCTTCTTCAACTGTTTGCTTCACTTGTAATAATCCTCTGCCACCTGATTTTCGGGGCAGATATAGTCTATCAGTATCACCACGTGGATGTAAACTGTAGTGCATTATCATTAGTTTCCTGGTTTTTCGGTCCAAAATGTTCAAATCAGCTTGTGTCCAGTTAACTATACCAGCTGTGTATCTTATAACTGGTATTGCCCAGGTATTTATGGCCTTGATTGTTATTATTATTATTATTATTAATAATAATAATAATAACAATAATAAATAACTCAAGGCAGAGAAAATATCTAACACACCCTATTGCTATGATAGTATATGATATAATATACTATGATGTGAAAGCATATAATAGATAATATAGCAGCATTCTAAAGAAGAGGGCATAAATCTATTCTCCAAAGCACTTGAAGGCAGTACAAGAAGCGATGAGTGGAAACTAATCAAGGAGAGAAGCAACTTGGAACTTAGAAGAAATTTCCTGACAGTTCGAACAATTAATCAGTGAAACAACTTGCCTCCAGACTCCAATAGGAAGTTTCTTGAAAAGAGACTGGATAACCGCTTGTCTGAAGTGGTGTAGGTGTAAGGGCAACTTCCTTGGCCCTTCCAACTCTGTTATTCCGTTAGTCCTATTATCCTCACAACACAGAGGTGGGTTCCTACCAGTTCGCACCTATTCGGTAGAACCGGTTCGTCAAATCTACCGAACCGGTTAGAAGAGGTTCCACAGTGGACCCGGAAAGCAGGCCACACCTACAGAAGAGGTTCCAAACATTTTTGAAACCCACCACTGTCACAACAGCAAGAAAGTGGGTTGGGCTGTGAGAGAGTGACAGGATTAAAGTTACCCAGTTGGCTTTCATGGCTTAAGTGGGACTTGAACTCTCACTTCCTAACCCGCCTCAATCACTAGACCAAAGTGAGTCTCAAATCTGAATCTGACTCTCAAATCAAATATTTCACTTATGAGCGAATGCAGCAATCTCTTTTGAGCAGGGAGCTTCAAAGCCACAAACCAGAGTAGAAAATATTGAACTGATACTCAAAGGAAAGAAAAATGGTGGTTGCTGGCTGTGACTGTCACAATTTCCATGGCTCTGTTTCAGTAGGCTGTGTGTTGCGCCATTGAATCCTTGTCTTCATGTGTAATGTCACACAAGGACACTTGAACGTCTTCTTTGAAACCTTCATCTCTCCCTTACCAAATTATAGTATGCAACATACCATATTTCTTGAGTACTTGTTCTATTATTGATGGTTGTCCCAAAGGTAATTTTTCAAAAGGCAACTGGACTGGACATAGAAACTCTCTAAACATTCACATTTCAAAGACCTAGACCTATCCCAAAGAAATATCCCCCTGATACCATGTTAAATACATCTTCATAAAACATAATTCCCTTTTTACTACATTTATGAAGTCATTTCTAAATAGAAAATATAAAAAGCATGAAAATGGCAATGTCCCATTCTCTAAGGAGATAAATTTACTGGGACTAAGAAGGCAGGCCTTCTTCATGGTGGCTCCCACATCTGGAACATCATCCCTTCAGAAATTAGACTGTCCCCCACTTTGACACTCTTATGTAAAGTACTAAAGGCCTGGTTTTGCCAGCGGCCTAGGGAATCGTGGGTGGGATGGAGCCCATCAAATGACTTATTTGATTCTGTGTTGTCATTGGGGGGGGGGTATCATTTTTTTTGTTCGTATATTGTTTTATTGCTTATAAGCTGCCTAGAGTCACTGTGAGCAAGTAGGCAAGCATTTAAATTTTCTTCATAAATAAGTAAACTGGATACATTGGATAAGATTTAATTCAATATCTCAAATATTCTGACACGACAACTGGATTCTCAACATCTTGCTTTTTGGGGCGTTGAAAGACAGAAAGTGTGTAATTAAATAATATTGGAGAATGATAACAAATGCTGCAGCAGGAGCATTTCTTTTCCAATTGACCACTATAATAAATCTTGGTGACTAGGATAATTTCTCTATTGTCAGATTTAATGACTTCTATATATCTCTTATAGATAGCAAACAATCCTTCTCTTTTTTTGTGTGAGCAATTTCTCAAAGCCAGAAAAATTACATGATGTGCTATTTTCTCTTTTTGAGTTGCTCCCTGTGGTTGAGGTCAGGCCGCAAAACAATGATGTAGCATTTTGGCAGGAATATGCATCCCAGTAATGCAGCGCTGGAGGCCAAGATGGAGAAGACCTCCACAGCTACCATGGCTTTTCCCTTTGTGCTCAGATAGGTTGGAAAGAAGGAGATCCACACACTGCAAAAGGCCAACATGCTGAAGGTGATGAACTTGGCTTCATTAAAGCTGCCAGGTAATGTACGGGCAAAGAAAGCCACAATAAAGGTGGCGATGGCCAAGATACCCATGTAGCCCAAGACACAATAGAAGAAGAAAGCTGACCCCTCATTGCACTGTAAAATCATTTCTTGGGGCTGTGAGTGCTTGTCCAACTCAGGGAATGGAGTTGACCACCAAAGAATGCAAAGACATACTTGGAATAGAGAACAGGAAAGGACAGTACAAAAAGCCAATCTATTCCCCACCCATTTTCTCATCTGAGATCCTGGGTTAGTGGCCATGAAGGCTACAACCACAGTGATGGTTTTGACCAGGACACAAGAAATGGCCACTGAGAAGGTGATGCCAAACATTGATTGTCGGAGAAGGCAGGTCACTTTGCCAGGCTGGCTGAGGAAAAGCAAAGAGGAGAGAAAACAGAGCAGAAGAGAGACAAGGAGGGTGTAGGTGAGGGACCTGTTGTTGGCTTTGACAATGGGAGTGTCCTTGTACTTAATAAATGTTCCAAGTACCCAAGAGGTCAATAAGAAGAAACCAAGGGCTGCTGAGGCTAAACCAATTCCTAAGGTTTCTTCAAAAGTTAGAAAGACCAGCAGTTTCAGGATACATCCATTCTTTTCTTTATTTGGGTAATGATCTTCTGAACATTGAAAACAGTCATCCATATCTGAAAGGAAAGTCAAGGAAAGCTCTTATACATTCCATATTTTTGAAAATGATATTCTTTATGGGTGCTAACCATTATCCGGCTCACAATTTTTTTAATTGGCTACCAGTTGGATCATGTTTTTATGGAAATGCAGTTTTTCCATCATTTTATCAGCTGGGACCAGCATAAAAGTAGTACAATGGGAAGGACAATTATTCTATGAAATACAGTCCTGTCTAGCACTTCAAAATTATTAAAATTTAGACCATTTCGACTTTTCCTATTTTTCCAAAACAAAGAGAAGAAATCTGTGAGGTTGGATGTAAGAGCTCAGGTCTTATTGGGCAAACTTGGAATTGAGAATGACAGATTGCGATTCACAAGTATAGAAGTGAATATTCACCTTGAAGAACTCACAGAACTATTTGCTACATTAAAGTAGTGTATTACAGTTTCCTTAGGAGTATCTAATGACAACTGGAATGTCTAACCTACCCATTTGAATTGAAATCTTTCCTTCTGGGCAAGGAACACAGTCGTAGCAACAGAATTGCTTTCCTTCCAAGCTTTTCTTGCAGTATCCAGGGCAGCAGGGATCATTACACAGAGAAATTGGAATAACCTGGTGATAAACATAAATTCCTAAAGGGTTAGTCCTGGTCTATGTATAAAGTACAGATTTCCCTGTCCAGTCATATCCGACTCTAAGGCACAATGTTCATCTCTGTTTCCTTGGCTGAGGGAGCCAGCATTGTCCGAAGTTATTTTCCATGGTCATGTGGCCAGCATAGCTATATGCCAAATGCACAAGGAACACTGTTCCTACCAAAGTGGTACCTATGAGTCTACTCACATTTGCATGCTTTTGAATTCCTAGTTGAGAAGGAGCTGAGGCAAGAGAAGGAGCTCACCCTATTGCATAACATGCTGGTGTCAAACCTGGGCTGTCAGCTTTCCAGCTGAGAAGCTCAGTGGATTTAACCATTGAGCCAAGACATATGTTTACTAGCCAATAAAATATTGACATTATAAAGGATGTGCAAATGGCATGTTTGGAGAATGGCAGAGAGAATAAAGAAATAGATGTGATTACAACTCCTTTGATTTCAAAAGGAAAGGTAACCTAAATGTGAATACCTATCTTTTAAATTGTAATGTCACTTTGTCAATTTGATGAAAGCTTGAACATTGACAATATTTGCACAGAATATGCCATTTCAAAATGAGAGAGAAAATTAGATTTCTAAAGAGATTATGTTCAATATTAGATCAAAATGGATCAGGGAAGAGTTGTTTAAATGGGTCTGTACCTGGTTGAAAGCTGGATGCCAGACAATCACCTCTTCATCAATGATTAATTCCTTGGCGTTGGAAATTTGAGGATCCAACTTTCCAACTCTAACTCTCTGAAAGGATCTGTTTGGAAAAGTGATCAAGTTCGTGATGTCGAATCCACCAGTTGCTTCCCCTTTCTCATTCAGGAACACTCTCTCCCCAGCTGAATTGTTAAAAGAAATGCCTTGAAGAAATGAATGGAGCTACTTGAAAGAGAATGAGAGAGAGAGAGAGAGAGAGAGAGAGAGAGAGAGAGAGAGAGAGAGAGAGAGAGAGAGAGAGAGAGAGAGAGAGAAAATGAGTGAATTGGAAGGATAATAATAATAAAGTGGCCAACATATTTAACTTTCGCTTACTCATTATTCCCTTTACCATATCTAAACTCATCATACATTGTTTGTTTTTCATCAGTTCAAAGATTCTCCACATCATGAGACCTCACAAATTTCCTTTAGCCAGATTTTATCATCTTACACTCAATTGTTGTGACAGAGAGAGTGTAAAGTACCCTAACAATGCCTGCTTCATAATAAGCGGCCCAATATTGTAATACAAAAACCAGTGATTTATTAACAGCTTCATTAGGCATTCTTCATTAGACATTTCTTATTTGCAGCCATCTTTTTTTGCTTTCTTTATCTGCTTTTGAACTTTGCCTGTGTTACTGTCCTCCCTTCAGCCTGTCATAAATCATGTTATCCAATAGCTTCATTCATTTCAACCCAGCTACTGCAATCTGAGATCCGGCTCGCTTCCACTCTGCATGGAATGTCAACACAAAGAGTTGACAGAGAGAGTGGGGGGGAGAGGGATGGAAAGAGAGAGAAGGATATAGATATTGAGGGAAAAGAGAGAAGGATGGATAGAAAGAATGAGAGAGAGAGAAGGATGTAGAGAGATATTGACAGAAAGAGATAGATAGATGGAGAGATGGAGAGAATGAGAGAGAAAAGAATGAGAGAGAGAGAAAGATGTAGAGAGATATTGACAGAAAGAGAGAGATAGATGGAGAGATGGAGAGAATGAGAGAGAGAAAGATGGAGAGAGAGAAGAATGGAGAGAGAATTATATTGAGAGAGAGAAGGATGGAGAGAGAGAAAGAGAGAGAAGGAGATTGAAGAGGATGGAGAGAGTGAGAGAAGGATTGAGACAGGGAGAGAGAGAGAGAAAGTGAGAGAAAGAAGGATGGAGAGAGAGAAGGAAGGAGATAGAGAGATTGAGAGAAAGAGAGGGGGATGGATGGAGAGTGGTAGAGAGAGAATGAGAAGAATGAGAGAGAGGAGATGGAAAGAGAGAGTAGGATGGAGAGAGAAAAGGAGAGAGAGAAGGATCGAGGGAGAAAATGAGAGAGAAAAGGATGGAGAGAGAGAGAAGGATGGAGAGAGAGAAAAGGATGGAGAGAGAGAAAAGGATGGAAAGAAAGAAAGAGAGATGGATGGATAGAGGGAGAATGAGAGAGAGAAAGATGGAGAGAGATAGAGAGAGAGAGATGGAAGGAGAGAGAAAGATGGAGAGAGAGAATGATTGAGAGAGAAGGATGGAGAGAAAGAGAGAGACATGGATGGAGAGAGAGAGAATGTGAAAATGAGAGAAAGATGGATGGAGAGAGAGAAGGAAAGAGAGAGAGATTGAGAGAAAGTGAGAGAGAAATGGATGGAGAGAGGAAGAGAGAGAATGAGAGAATGAGAGAGGGAGAGAGAGAGAGAGAGAGGGAGGAAGATGGAAAGAGAGAGAAGGATGGATATATCTCTGCATCCCAACTCTGAAATGTTCATGAGCCAAGGGCAAGTTCATTAGAGAACTGGCTGAGGATAATTTGGGATAGCAATAGCACTTAGACTCACATACCACTTCACAGTGCTTTGCAACTGTCTCTAAGCAGTTTGCAGAGTCAGCATTTGTGCCCAACAACCTGGCTCCTCATTTTACTGAACTCAGAAGGATGGAATGCTGAGTCAATCTTGAGCCAGTGGGCATTGAACTGCCAAACTGCTGGCAACCGGCAGCCAGTACAAGTAGCCTGCAGTACTTTCTCTAACCACTGCGCCACCACAAGCTAATAAGAAAAGTGAAGTGTCCTACATTTCAGAATATTGGGAGGCGGGGCACAAAAAGAAGAAAGAGTGCCTTCAGACCCAATGCAATTGAATTCTTCTTGGAATCCAGATGGATAAACCCACAAGACAGGACAATTCTATGTGGAAGTGAAAAGTTATTTATAAAACAAAAATTGATGCATACAGTACATTCCCTTGGCTATACTGAAATTAGTAAAGGTGCGGCTTAAGTTTGTACTCTTATTTTATAAACCTAATAGCTTTGTTGCCTCAGTCTCTCTATTGAGTTGTAACCATAAAGATAAAGGTCCCCCTCGCACTTATGTGCTAGTCATTCCCGACACTACAGGGGGATGCTCATCTCTGTTTCAAAGCCGAAGAGCCAGTGCTGACCGAAGACGTCTCCGTGGTCATGACTCAAGGCCGAAGGCGCACGGAACACTGTTACCTTCCCCCCAAAGGTGGTTCTTATTTTTCTACTTGCATTTTTACATGTTTTTGAAGTGTTAGGTTGGCAGAAGCTGGGACAAGTCATGGAACTCCCTCCATTAACGCGGCACTCAGGATTCAAACTGCCGAACTGCTGACCTTTCTGATCGACAAGCTCAGAGTCTTAGCCACTGAACCACCATGTCTGTGGCCATAGGACAAGGTAAATAAGCTATGATGACTGAAATACAAGAGAGATGTAGCATGAAAAAAATTACCTGCCAAGGCTGCAGATTTGGAAATTCAACCCTTTGAACCTCCCTTGGTTGGGATTTTGAGCTCATGGCCTTGTGCAAAGAATGTGCCACTGCATAAACAGCATTATAGATGCTGTAGCTTTGGGCAGTCATCTGCAACTCAAACAGAGGACCAGGTAGATTCTCCAACTTCTCTTCTCCAGTGCAGGTTTCAGTAATCATAGGTGAAGACAATTCTCTATTTGGAAATGAACAATTGAACAATTGCCCCCAAACCTCTTGAAGAAATCCATCTTTGTGGGTTGAAGGTTTGATGACTTGAATAAATTCTTCGAAGCCTCGAACATCTCTGGAATGCACAGTAAAGGAAAGAGCCCCATGGAACATCGGGAGGTCCCATCTCCTTTGGATTCCCAACAGGATGAAATCAATCGGATTCATCAGGATCCAAACCTTCCTCAATAACGCACTCTCTTTATTTTCAGGATCCCATAGAAACATGATCGTTCTGAGCCACAGTATTGTGGTTGACTCTCCGTGGACAAGAAAAACATTCGCTTTTTGATCCATCAATTTATTAGAAATAACTTTGATTGAATTGATCAATTCTGGGATGTCTTCCAAGTTGAGATATTGTGGAATTTTTTGTGTGAAAGCTAAACAGACCCCTTTCTGTGAAAGCAATGGCTGCAGTTTCTGCAAAAAACGCTCTTCCTTATTTTCGAAAGCAAAAAGTCCAATCCACGTCCATCCAAAATGGAGAAGAAGCTGTATAAGTCCAGTGTACTGATGCTCCTCTTTGGGGACCATGCAATAAAGTGGAAATAACTCAGTAATTTGAAAGTCTTCTTGGGCAAAGGAACCATAAATCAACTAAACGAACGGAAAAGAGAAATTCATTATTCATGAAAATCATGGGGAAAATATGAAGAAGACTGCGGGACAGAAACTCAATGAAGCTCTCCCTACATTGAACATTTGTCCAATTCTATGTAGATATTTGCTGAAAAGAGGAGCAAGCAAAATTTCTTGATGAAATATTTTCTCATCAGAAATATAACGAGATTACATTCACACTCACTTTCCTAATACCAATTTTGCCTTCTCAAGTAAGATTAATTTTGTACTGTAATTTGTGATTTAAATGTAAATTAATAAAGGGTTTATATTTTCTTGACTGATTTTTTGAGTCAACATCTTGAGTTGTGGGAACTGCAGAAGGGATGGGAAGAAAAGAGAGCCAAATTGAAGTCATGCAGAATGGCATGGCAAAATACCAATCCTACAGAACCAATCCTTCAAAAATGGCTAAGAAAAACCCTAAATCACTTTCATCCTACACCAAGCAAATTGGAGCAAGAGTTGTTACCTATTGCTGGTTTGCAGTCAAAATATATGCATGATTGTAATAAAAGATTTTGATTTAATTGGATTGCCTTGAGCCAGTCTATTGAGTTCTGGGGAAAACAGACAAGTGGTGATAGAAGTGTATTTAATTGAATTCCTACAGAAAGGAATGGAAAGCAACTAGTATATATTATTAATTACAAACTTTTCTCTCTCACTCCACCCCAAACTACCTGTGGAACTTTGTAGACATGTACAGTTTCTGCCATAAAGGATGATGTATCAGGACCTAACCCTCCAATGATGGCCATGAGTTTTTTCTGGCTATCACATTTGTAGTTGGGGACAAATTCCTGGGATTTGAAAAGCAGGTCCAGAGTGGTACGATAGGTCATCGTTGGGTTGTTGTAACTGTCATAGATGTGGAACCCGAGAGTGACATTGGGTAAGATCTGGGAGTCCTCACTGATCTCCTTCACAGCAAAGGCCAAGGTGAGGACGTGCTGGTAGAATTTGGTTATGACACTGCAAATAGTTTAAACACCCCCATTGAACAATATAAGTTGACAATTCTATTGTGGTGAAAGCATTGCTATATGAGTAACAACCATTTCTGTCTCTGGTGTAAGTGAGAGTCTTTGTAAAGCACTCAATAATTTCTATAGTTTTCAACTACAGCATTTCCATGATTTGCAACAAATATATATAGAACAAAGTTGTGATTGTTATTTCAAACATGTATTTCTATTATGTATTCTACAAAATAGAATACAGCCAGCAAGTATCACTCTTTTAATATATGTAAGCAATGCAAGGAGTGACTGCACAGACCGGATAATTATACACACTAAATGTTCTCCAAAATGTTCCCCAAAAGACTTTTTGCACCTTAACTTCAAGCAGTTTGTGAATAAGAATTTAATACAATGAGAAGAAAATGATTTGTTTTCCCACAATGAAATATGTTTGAAAGACAAGGGCAAGACAAGCAAGAGTAAGTTTATATAAAAACCTTGCATTTATTCTCAAAGAACTATTAGTCAAAAAAAGAATTTTGGCAGATCTAACTCAGTTTAGAAAATGAATGGAAAGAAAAATAGAACAGAGCAGAACACAACACAACATAAATCTTTATTGGCCAAATGTGACTGGACACAAAATTAATTTGTCTCTGGTTCCTAAAAAAAGTGTTCATAAAAGAAAAAAAATGCATTCATCAAGAATCATAAGCTACAACACTTAGTGATAGACATAGGTTACCAATAAGCAAATCATCCTAGGAAATAGCTAAAACAATATAAAACAATCCTTACAGTGGTAAATCATAACGTTTTAGAGAAGGATGTTTTGTAAATTCAATTCCAAAAACGTTATGAATTATGTGAGATACCATCCCACCTATGATGAGGTCACCAGGCTGGCACCACTCATGGGGAACAGGTAAAATATTGCTCGCAGGGCAGCTCAGAGTAACTGCTTTCTGCACCAAGAGAATCAGAAGGAACAACATCTTCAGGCATTTGTCATAGGGAAAATATTTGTGTCTCCTGTCCATAAGGAAGTTTGTATTTCAGTGGTTCATTCAATGATTAAGCAAAGGTTTATATCTGACAATGCACCTAATAAGAAATCCCATCATTTGCTATCTGAAGTTCCATATGTGTAGCAAATTTGTACACTGATTATCACTAGGATTGAACAGATGTTCTAGGGGAAAAAAGGAGGGAGGAAACTTGTAAAAATGAGTCTATTAGAGCCATTATTATCCCTTTGTGCCAAACTCCCTGGAGTTCAAGAGTTACTTTATAGCCAAATAGATGCCTTAAGTGTTGCTGAATTTAAATACCTTTATGTACAGACCTTGAGGTTTTGGCTTAGCTAAAAAAAATACGTTGATTCCTGTAGGAGATAATTATTTTGTTTTTGCTGAGAGAATAAGGAATTCAAATGATGGTTCAACTTTGTTTAAATGAGAAATGCTAATAAAAGTAATCTAACATTGGCAATTAAAAACAGCCTCAAGTGTTGAAATTCATGTTCATTCCTTACAATGGAACAAGGTTCCCATTTTCCATATAAAATGAACAGAATTGTTTAGTAGAGAATAGGAAATATTTTTGACATGTTAAGGTCTGACAAATAAGTCAATAATTTTTTGGGAGGGTTTATCCACATTTTCAATCAAAGAATGTTGATGAATGAAACAACAACAATATCGATACTGATATTTGAAAAGTTGCATTAGCCATTGCCTTGAGCTTAATAATCTAATTTGTCACTTGACAAAGTGACATTAGTGGGCCAGAGGAATACTATTGATATAATTTACATGGACTACATAAGGCATTTGATAAAGTAGACCATAACCTACTACTACATAAAGTAGAAAAGTATGGGTTAGACAGCATCACCATCAGATGGAGTTGTAATTGGCTGACCAACCTCACTCAACATGAGGTCCTCAACGGAACTGCATCTACATGGAGTAAAGTATGCAGTGGAGTATCCAAAGGTTCTATTCTATTCCCAGTACTCTTCAACATCTTCATCAATGATTAGAGAGCATAGATGGGGAACTCATCAATTTTTCAGATGACAACAAACTGGTAGGAATAGCCAAAACTCCAGAATATAGGCTCAAGATACAGAAAGTTCTTGACAGACTTGAACATTGGGTGCTATCTAACAAAATTAAGTTCAATGGTGAAAAAAGTAAGGTTCTACATTGAAGCAAGAAAAACAAATTTCACAGGTACAATATATTTGGTACCTTGCTCAATAGTAGTAACTGTGAGAGAGATCTTGGAGTTCTAGTGGACAACCATTTAAATAGGAGCCAGCTGTGTGCAGCAGCTGCCAAAAAAGCCAACACAGTTCTAGGCTACATAAACAGAGGGATAGACTCAAGGTCACATGAAGTGTTAATACCACTTGGTAAGGCCACACTTGGAATATGGCATTCAGTTTTCATCATGAAGATGTAAAAAGACGCCAGAAACGGTGCAGGGAAGAGCAACAAAGATGAGTTGGGGACTGGAGTCTAAAACATATGAAGAATGGTTTCAGGAAATGGGTATGTCTAGTTTAATGAAAAGAAGAACTAGGGGAGACCTGATAGCAGTGTTCCAATATCTCAGGGGTTGCCACAAAGAAGAGGGAGTCAAACTATTCTCTGTTATTCTATTCTATTCCTCCAAATATTTAGGTATTTATTTACTTATTTTATTTGTATTATTATTATTATACAATTGTATCACAGCGGCCAGTTGTTTCGCTGGATGTGGCATTATTATTATTTGGTATTATTATTGTTATTATTGTTATTATTATTATTATTATTACTATTATTATTATTTATATATAACTCAAGGCAGAGAAAATATCTAACATACCCTACTGCTATGATAGTATATGATATAATATACTATGATGTGATAGCATATAATAGATATTATAGCAGTGTTCTGATATCTAAAGAAGAGGGCATAAATCTATTCTCCAAAGCACTTGAAGGCAGTACAAGAAGCGATGAGTGGAAACTAATCAAGGAGAGAAGCAACTTGGAACTTAGAAGAAATTTCCTGACAGTTAGAACAATTAATCAATGGAACAGCTTGCCTCCAGACTCCAATAGGAAGTTTCTTGAAAAGAGACTGGATAACCGCTTGTCTGAAGTGCTGTAGGTGTAAGGGCAACTTCCTTGGCCCTTCCAACTCTGTTATTCTGTTAGTCCTATTATCCTCACAACACAGAGGTAGATTCCTACCAGTTCGCATCTATTTGGTAGAACCGGTTCGTCAAATCTACCGAACCGGTTAGAAGAGGTTCCACAGTGGACCCGGAAAGCAGGCCATACCTACAGACGAGGTTCCAAACATTTTTGAAACCCACCACTGTCACAACAGCAAGAAAGTGAACTGATACTCAAAGGAAAGAAAAATTATGGTTGCTGCCTGTGACTGTCACAATTTCCATGGCTCTGTTTCAGTAGGCTGTGTGTTGCGCCATTGAATCCTTGTCTTCATGTGTAATGTCACACAAGGACACTTGAACGTCTTCTTTGAAACCTTCATCTCTCCCTTACCAAATTATAGTATGCAACATACCATATTTCTTGAGTACTGGTTCTATTATTGATGGTTGTCCCAAAGGTAATTTTTTCAAAAGGCGACTGAACTGGACATAGAAACTCTCTAAACATTCACATTTCAAAGACCCAGACCTATCCCAAAGAAATATCCCCCTGATACCATGTTAAATACATCTTCATAAAACATAATTCCCTTTTTACTACATTTATGAAGTCATTTCTAAATAGAAAATATAAAAAGCATGAAAATGGCAATGTCCCATTCTCTAAGGAGATAAATTTACTGGGACTAAGAAGGCAGGCCTTCTTCATGGTGGCTCCCACATCTGGAATATCATCCCTTCAGAAATTAGACTGTCCCCCACTTTGACACTCTTATGTAAAGTACTAAAGGCCTGGTTTTGCCAGCGGCCTAGGGAATCGTGGATGGGATGGAGCACATCAAATGACTTATTTGATTGTGTGTTGTCATTGGGGGGGGGGGGTGTGTATTATTTTTTTATTTTTGTTCGTATATTGTTTTATTGCTTATAAGCTGCCTAGAGTCACTGTGAGCAAGTAGGCAAGCATTTAGATTTGCTTCATAAATAAGTAAACTGCATACATTGGAAAAGATTTAATTCAATATCTCAAATATTCTGACACGACAACTGGATTCTCAACATCTTGCTATCTTGGGGAGTTGAAAGACAGAAGGTGTGTAATTAAATAATATTGGAGAATGATTACAAATACTGCCAAGGTGGCGCAGTGGTTAAAATGCAGCACTGCAGGCTACTGCTAGATCAGCAGGTCAGCGGTTCAAATCTCACCGGCTCAGGGTTGACTCAGCCTTCCATCCTTCCGAGGTGGGTAAAATGAGGACCCAGATTGTTGGGGGCAATATGCTGACTCTCTGTAAACCGCTTAGAGAGGCCTTTCAGGCCTATGAAGCGGTATATAAGTCCACTGCTATTGCTACTGCAGCAGGAGCATTTATTTTCCAATTGGCCACTATAATAAATCTTGGTGACTAGGATAATTTCTCCATTGTCAGAATTAATGACTTCTATATATCTCCAATAGATAGCAAACAATCCTTCTCTTTTTTTGTGTGAGCAATTTCTCAAAGCCAGAAAAATTAGATGATGTGCTATTTTCTCTTTTTGAGTTGCTCCCTGCGGTTGAGGTCAGGCCGCAAAATAATGATGTAGCATTTTGGGAGGAATATGCATCCCAGTAATGCAGCGCTGGAGGCCAAGATGGAGAAGACCTCCACGGCTACCATGAATTTTCCTTTTGTGCTCAGATAGGCTGGAAAGAAGGAGATCCACACACTGCAAAAGGCCAACATGCTGAAGGTGATGAACTTGGCTTCGTTAAAGCTGTCAGGTAATGTACGGGCAAAGAAAGCCACAATAAAGCTAGCGATGGCCAAGATACCCATGTAGCCCAAGACACAATAGAAGAAGAAAGCTGACCCCTCATTGCACTGTAAAATCATTTCTTCGGGCTGTGAATGCTTGTCCAACTCAGGGAATGGAGGTGATGTTGACCACCAAAGAATGCAAAGACATACTTGGAATAGAGAACAGGAAAGGACAGTACAAAAAGCCAATCTATTCCCCACCCATTTTCTCATCTGAGATCCTGGGTTAGTGGCCATGAAGGCTACAACCACAGTGATGGTTTTGACCAGGACACAAGAAATGGCCACTGAGAAGGTGATGCCAAACATTGATTGTCGGAGAAGGCAGGTCACTTTGCCAGGCTGGCTGAGGAAAAGCAAAGAGGAGAGAAAACAGAGCAGAAGAGAGACAAGGAGGGTGTAGGTGAGGGTTCTGTTGTTGGCTTTGACAATGGGAGTGTCCTTGTACTTAATAAAGGTTCCAAGTACCCAAGAGGTCAAGAAGAAGAAACCAAGGGCTGCTGAGGCTAAACCAATTCCTAAGGTTTCTTCAAAAGTTAGAAAGACCAGCAGTTTCAGGATACATCCATTCTTATCTTTATTTGGGTAATGATCTTCTGAACATTGAAAACAGTCATCCATATCTGAAAGGAAAGTCAAGGAAAGCTTTTATACATTCCATATTTCTGAAAATGATATTCTTTATGGGTGCTAAGCATTATCCCGCTCACATTTTTTTTAATTGGCTACCAGTTGGATCATGTTTCTATGGAAATGCAGTTTTTCCATCATTGTATCAGCTGGGACCAGCATAAAAGTAGTACAATGGGAAGGGCAATTATTCTATGAAATGCAGTCCTGTCTAGCACTTCAAAATTAGTAAAATTTAGACCATTTTGACTTTTCCCATTTTTCCAAAACAAAGAGAAGTAATCTGTGAGGTTGGATGTAAGAGCTCAGGTCTTATTGGGCAACCTTGGAATTGAGAATGACAGATTGCGATTCACAAGTATAGAAGTGAATATTCACCTTGAAGAACTCACAAAACTATTTGCTACATTAAAGTAGTGTATTACAGTTTCCTTAGGAGTATCTAATGACAACTGGAATGTCTAACCTACCCGTTTGATTTGAAATCTTTCCTTCTGGGCAAGGAACACAGTCGTAGCAACAGAATTGCTTTCCTTCCAAGCTTTTCTTGCAATATCCAGGGCAGCAGGGATCATTACACAGAGAAATTGGAATAACCTGGTGATAAACATAAATTCCTAAAGGATTAGTCCTGGTGTATGTACAAAGTACAGGTTTCCCTGTCCAGTCATATCCGACTGTAAGGCACAATGCTCATCTCTGTTTCCTTGGCTGAGGGAGCCAGCACTGTCTGAAGTTATTTTCCATGGTCATGTGGTCAACATATATGCAAAAGGAACACTGTTACCTTCCCACCAAAGTGGTACCTATGAATCTACTCACATTTGCATGCTTTTGAATTCCTAGATGAGAAGGAGCTGAGGAAAGAAAAGGAGCTCACCCTAGTGCATAACATGCAGGTGTCAAACCTGGGCTGTCAGCTTTACAGCTGACAAGCTCAGTGGATTTAACCATTGAGCCAAGACATATGTGTACTAGCCAATAAAATGTTGACATTATAAAGGATGTGCAAATCACGTGTTTGGAGAATGGCAGAGAGAATAAAGAAATATATGTGATTACAACTCCTGTGATTTCAAATGGAAATGTAACCCAAATGTGAATACCTATCTTTTAAATTGTAATGTCACTTTGATGAAAGCTTGATCATTGACAATATTTGCACAGAATATGCCCTTTCAAAATGAGAGAGAAAATTAGATTTCTAAAGAGATTATGTTCAATATTGGATCAAAATGGATCAGGGAAGAGTTGATTAAATGAGTCCATACCTGGCTGAAACCTGGATGCCAGACAATCACCTCTTCATCAATGATTAATTCCTTGGCATTTGAAATTTGAGGATCCAACTTTCCAACTCTAACTCTTTGAAAGGATCTGTTTGGAAAAGTGATCAAGTTGGTGATGTCGAATCCACCTGTTGCTTCCCCTTTCTCATTCAGGAATACTCTCTCCCCAGCTGAATTGTTAAAAGAAATTCCTTGAAGAAATGAATGGAGCTACTTGAAAGAGAATGAAAAGGAGAGAGAGAGACATAGAGATAGACAGAGACAGAGAGACAGAGATAGAGAAAATGAGTGAATTGGAAAGATAATAATAATAAAGTGGCCAACATATTTAACTTTCGCTTACTCATTCTTCCCGTTGCTTTAACAAATATCAAATAAGTTCAATTAAAATATAAATAATTTATATTTCAGAGTAAGACACAGGTCTGTTTTAGTATTAATGTAATGTTATTTCTTGGAAGGTGGGGACCAAAACAATAGCAGTTAACAAATTAAAACCAAAGCAAGGTATTGATATTATGCAATTTGATTCAGATATGATTTATATTCACCTTTTAAACAACTAGGCAATCAAATGTGAACCATATCTAAACTCATCATACATTGTTTGTTTTTCATTAGTTCAAAGATTCTTCACATCATGAGACCTCACAAATTTCCTTTAGCCAGATTTTATCATCTTACACTCAATTGTTGAGACAGAGAGAGTGTAAAGTACCCTAACAATGCCTGCTTCATAATAAGCGACCCAATATTGTAATACAAAAAACAGTGATTTATTAACAGCTTCATTAGGCATTCTTCATTAGGCATTTCTTATTTGCAACCATCTTTTTTTTGCTTTCTTTATCTGCTTTTGAACTTTGCCCTTGTTACTGTCCTCCCGTCATAAATCATGTTATCTAATAGCTTTATTCATTTCAACCCAGCTACTTTAATCTGAGATCTGGCTCGCTGCCACTCTGCATGGAATGTCAACACAGAGAGTTGACAGAGAGAGTGGGGGTGGGGGAGAGAGAGGGATGGAAAGAGAAAGAAGGATATAGATATTGAGAGAAAAAAGAGAGAAGGATGGAGAGAGAGATTGAGAGAAAGAGAGAGATGGGTGGGGAGATGGAGAGAATGAGAGAGAGAGAAGGATGGAGAGAGAGAAAGAAAGAGAGAGAGAAGGATGGAGGAGAGAATGAGAGAGAAAAGGATGGAGAGAGAGAAGGATGGAGAGAGAGGGAGAGAATGAGAGAGAGAGAAGGATGGAGAGAGAAGAATGGAGAGAGAGATATTGAGAGAGAGAAGGATGGAGAGAGAGAAAGAAGGAGATAGAGAGAGAAAAGGATGGAGAGAGTGAGAGAGAAAAAGATGGAGAGAGAGAGAGAAGGTTGAGAGAGAAGGATGGAGAAAAAGAGAGAGATGGGTGGAGAGAGGAAGAGAGAGAATGAGAAATTGAGAGAAAGATGGATGGAGAGAGAGAAGGAAGGAGATAGAGAGATTGAGAGAAAGAGAGAGAAATGGATGGAGAGAGGAAGAGAGCGAATGAGAAGAATGAGAGAGGAAGATGGAAAGAGAGAGTATAATGGAGAGAGAGTAGGAAAGAGAGAAGGATCAAGGGAGAGAATGAGAGAGAAAAGGATGGAGAGAGAGAGAAGGATGGAGTGAGGGAGAAGGATGGAGAGAGAGAAGGATGGAGAGAGAGAGAGATGGATGGATAGAGGCAGAGGGAGAACGAGAGAGAGAACGATGGATGGAGAGAGAGAAGGATGGAGAGAATGAGAGAGAAAGATGGAGAGAGAAGGACTGAGAGAGGATGGAGGGAAAGAGAGAATGAGAAAATGAGAGAAAGATGGATGGAGAGAGAGAAGGAAAGGGGGAGAGATTGAGAGAGAGAAAGAGAGAGATGGATGGAGAGAGGAAGAGAGACAATGAGAGAATGAGTGAGAGTGAGAGGAAGATGGAAAGAGAGAGAAAGATGGAGAGAGAAGGATTGAAAGAGAAGGATGGAGAGAAAGAGAGAAAGATGGATGTAGAGAGGGAGAGAGAGAATGAGAGAAAGATGGATGGAGAGAAAGAAGGAGGGAAGGAGAGAGAGCGATTGAGAGAAAGTGAGAGAGAAATAGATGGAGAGAGGAAGAGAGAGAATGAGAGAATGAGAGAGAGGAAGATGGAAAGAGAGAGAAGGATGGATAGATATCTGCATCCCAACTTTGAAATGTTCATGAGCCAAGGGCAAGTTTATTGGAGAACTGGCTGAGGATAATTTTGGACAGCAATAGCACTTAGACTCACATACTGCTTCACAGGGCTTTGCAACTCTCTCTAAGCAGTTTGAAGAGTCAGCATTTGTGCCCAACAACCTGGCTCCTCATTTTACGGAACTCAGAAGGATGGAAGGCTGAGTCAACCTTGAGCCAGTGAGCATTGAACTGCCAAACTGCTGGCAACCGGCAGCCAGTACAAGTAGCCTGCAGTACTTTCTCTAACCACTGCGCCACCATGGTTTATTCACAAGCTAATAAGAAAAGTGAAGTGTCCTACATTTCAGAATATTAGGGGGGGGGGGCACAAAAAGAAGAAAGAGTGCCTTCAGATACAATGCAATTAAATTCTTCTTGGAATCCAGATGGATAAATCCACAAGATAGGCCAATTCTATGTGGAAGTGAAAAGTTATTTATAAAACAAAAATTGATGCATACAGTACATTCCCTTGGCTATACTGAAATTAGTAAAGACACGGTTTAACTTTGTACTCTTATTTTATAAACCTAATAGCTTTGTTGCCTCAGTCTCTCTCAGTCTCTCTATTGAGTTGTAGCCATAAAGATAAAGGTTCCTCTCACACATATGTGCTAGTCATTCCCGACACTACAGGGGGATGCTCATTTCTGTTTCAAAGCCGAAGAGCCAGCGCTGTCTCCGTAGTCATGACTAATGCCAAAGGTGCACGGAAAATGGTTACCTTTCCCCAAAAGGTGGTTCCTATTTTTCTACTTGCATTTTTACATGCTTCCAAAGTGTTAGGTTGGCAGAAGCTGGGACAAGTCATTGGAACTCCCTCCATTAACGCGGCGCTCAGGTTTCAAACTGCCGAACTGCTGACCTTTCTGATCCACAAGCTCAGAGTCTTAGCCACTGAGCCACCATGTCTGTGGCCATAGGACAAGGTAAATAAGCTATGATGACTGAAATACAAGAGAGATGTAGCATGAAAAAATTACCTGCCAAGGCTGCAGATTTGGAAATTCAACACTTTGAACCTCCCTTGGTTGGGATTTTGAGCTCATGGCCTCGTGCAAAGAATGTGCCACGGCATAAACAGCATTGTAGATGCTGTAGCTTTGGCCAGTCATCTGCAACTCAAACAGAGGACCAGGTAGATTCTCCAACTTCTCTTCTCCAGTACAGGTTTCAGTAATCATAGGTGAAGACAATTCTCTATTTGGAAATGAACAATTGAACAATTGCCCCCAAACCTCTTGAAGAAATCCATCTTTGTGGGTTGAAGGTTTGATAACTTGAAGAAATTCTTTGAAGCCTTGAACTTCTCTGGAATGCACAGTAAAGGAAAGAGCCCCATGGAACATCAGGAGGTCCCATCTCCTTTGGATTCCCAACAGGATGAAATCAATCGGATTCATCAGGATCCAAACCTTCCTCAATAACGCACTCTCTTTATTTTCAGGATCCCATAGAAATATGATCGTTCTGAGCCACACTATTGTGGTTGACTCTCCGTGGACAAGAAAAACATTAGCTTTTTGATCCATCAATTTATTAGAAATAACTGAGATTGAATTTAACAATTCTGGCATGTGATCCAAGTCGAGATATTGTGGAATTTTTTGTGTGAAAGCTAAACACACTCCATTCTGTGAAAGCAACAGCTGCAGTTTCTGCAAAAACCGCTCTTCCTTATTTTCGAAAGCAAAGAGTCCAATCCACGTCCATCCAAAATGGAGAAGAAGTTGTATAAGTCCAGTGTACTGATGCTCCTCTTTGGGGACCATGCAATAAAGTGGAAATAACTCAGTAATCTGAAAATCTTCTTGGGCAAAGGAACCATAAATCAACTAAACGAACGGAAAAGAGAAATTCATTATTCATGAAAATCATGGGGAAAATATGAAGAAGACTGCGGGATAGAAACTCAATGAAGCTCTCCCTACATTGACCATTTGTCCAATTTTATGTAGATTATGACATTTTCTGGAAAAGAGAAGCAAGAAAAATTCCTTGATGATATATTTTCTCATCTGAAATATAACTAGATTACAATCACACTCACTTTCCTAATATAGAGGTACAGTATGTTCATCCCCTTAGAACATCTGGAAACTTGCTAACCATCTGAGTTTTTGAGCTCTTCTCAGCCTAAGGAAAGGACTCTTAAGAACTAGCCTTACTGGATTACCTTCTTCCCTTATTTGTAGCAGATAAAATAAAATAATTATACGTGGAAGACTATGCCCATGAGTTTTTGGAGAAGTAGAATTAATCATCTCTTCATTTACTACAATTATTATAGACATCTTCAAAAGTACCAGGTAGCCCCAATACTTCAACAATTTCCATCCAAATCAGTTGAGTTATAAATTCAATTCTTATTTTCAGACCCAACCAAGACGTAGCAAGTAGAGTTGTCACCTGTTTTCAGGTAGCTTGGTGGAATCTGGAGCTGAGTTGAGGATAGCAGTGAAAATGCTGATAGCTTTGATTTCAGGAAGTGGCTGAAAAGAGATCCTCGCTAAAACCACAAGACATGATAGCAGCGTTCCAATATTTGGGATACTCCTACAAAGACAGGGGGGCTCACTCTATTTTCCAAAGCGCCAAAATGCAACATGAGAAACCATGGATGGAAACTAACCAAGGAAAGAAGCAACCTAGAACTAGGAAGAAATTTCCTAACGGTGAAAACAATTAACCAATAGAACAACTTGTCTTCAGATGTTGTGGGTGCTCCATCACTGGAGGCTTTCAAAAAGAGACTGGACAGTAATTTGCCTGAAATGGTATAGGGTCTGTTGCTCGGAGAGGGGGTTGGAATAGAGGACCTCTAATGACTCTTCCAACTCAATAATTCTATCTCCTATGTGATAGCCAGCCTTCTCTATCCTCTTCACACAGCTCCATATCTCACCACAGATAGTGGTCAATGCAAATCGTCAGGTTGCTTTCTCTAGTAAGATTAATTTTGTACTGTAATTTGTGATTTAAATTTAAATTAATAAAGGGTTTAGATTTTCTTGACTGATTTTTTGAGCCAACATCTTGAGTTGTGGGAACTGCAGAAGGGATGGGAAAAAAAGAGAGCCAAATTCTGAAGTCCTGCAGAATGGCATGGCAAAATACTAATCTACAGCACTAGTCCTTCAAAAATGGCTAAGAAAAACACTAAATCACTTTCATCCTACACCAAGCAAATTGTAGCAAGAGTTGTGACCTATTGCTGATTTACAGTCAAAATATAAGTATGATTGTAATAAAAGATTTTGATTTAATTGGATTGGCTTGAGCCAGTCTATTGAGTTGTGGGAAAAACAGACAAGTGGTGATAAAAGTGTATTTAATTGAATTCCTACTGAAAGGAATGGCAAGCAACTAGTATATACTATTAATTACAAACTTCTTTTCTCTCTCACTCCACCCCAAACTACCTGTGGAACTTTGTAGATATGTACAGTTTCGGCCATAAAGGATGATGTCTCAGGACCTAGACCTCCAATGATGGCCATGAGATTCCTCTGGCTATCACATTTGTAGTTTGGGAGAAATTCCCGGGATTTGAAAAGCAGGTCCAGAGTGGTACGATAGGTCATCCTTGGGTTGTTGTAACTGTCATAGATTTGGAACCCGAGAGTGTTGTTAGGTAAGATCTGGGAGTCCTCATTGATCTCCTTCACAGCAAAGGCCAAGGCGAGGACGTGCTGGTAGAATTTGGTGATTATGCTGCAAATAGTTTAAACACCCCTATTAAACAATATAAGTTGACAATTCTATTATGGTGAAAGCATTGATATATGAGTAACAACCATTTCTGTCTTTGGTGTAAGTGAGAAGATGAGAGTCTTTGTAAAACACTCAATAATTTCTATAGTTTTCAACTACAGCATTTCCATGATTTGCAACAAAAATGTATAGAACAAAGTTGTGATTTTTGTTTCAATCATGTATTTCTATTATGTATTCTACAAAATAGAATACAGCCAGCAAGTATTACTCTTTTAATATATGTAAGCAATGCAAGGAGTGACTGCATAGACTGGATAATTATACTCACTAAATGTTCTCTGACAGAAAATGTTTACAAGATGTTCTATAGATGGCATTTAGATCCTAAAAAATTGGCTTCTATTTATTCAAGTTTACAACCCAAATGTTGGAGATGTGGTTCTCTTGATGCTATATACTTCCACATATGGTGGACTTGCCAAAAGGTTAAGGCATTTTGGATAAAAATATGGTGGATTATACAAAATATTCTTTAAAAAAAGGATAAAGTTTACTCCTCAGTTATTCTTGTTAGGTATAATTACTGACTGTACAGCGATAGAGGTTAACCTGATTTTGCATTTAATAAAGGCAGCAAGACTGTTGGTGGTGCAATACTGGAAGAAGGAAGATTTGCCTAGAACCCAAGAATGGACATTGAAAGTCACAAATTTAGCTGAGATGGCTAAAATATCTGCATATCTTAAAGACCATTCAAATGAGAGATATAAACGAGACTGGAAAAAAATGGATCGATTATATTCAAAATAAATATGGGACTAAGAAATACCAGATAGCCTATGTTTAAGATTAGGAATGATTTAAATTGTCTAAAGTTAGCTTAGCAAGGAGGAGCTAAGTTCAACGCAAAGATGTTATTAACTTCTTACTTTTATTTTTTATCAATATATCTTAGACTGTGGTTGTTAAATATCTATGCCATGTACGGGTTCTGGGAAGTCGGAAGGAGGTAGGTTGTGGGGGCTCGGGGGGAGGGTGGGGGGGAAGTATATTAGGCTTGATTTTAAAGCAATATGATTGCACATATATATTGTCCTCTCTTATAACATGATATTGTCTATGTAATAATTTACATGTGATTATATGTTATGGAAATGGTTAATAAAAATTTTATTTATTAAAAAAAATGTTCTCCAAAAATGTTCTCCAAAAGACTTTTTGCCCCTTAACTTCATGCATTTAGTGAATAAGACTTTAATACAATGAGAAGAAAATGATTTGTTTTCCCACAATCAAATATGTTTGAAAGACAAGAGCAAGACAAGCAAGAGTAAGTTTATATAAAAACCTTGCATTTCTTCTCAAAGAACTATTAGTCAAAAAAAGAATTTTGGCAGATCTAACTCAGTTTAGAAAATGAATGGAAAGAAAAATAGAACAGAGCAGAACACAACAAAACATAAATGTTTATTGGCCAAGTGTGACTGGACACAAAATTAATTTGTCTCTGGTTCCTAAAAAAAGTGTTCATAAAAGAAAAAAAAATGCATTCATCATGAATCATAAGCTACAACTCTTAGTGATAGACATAGGTTACCAATAAGCAAATCATCCTAAGAAATAGCTAAAACAATATAAAACAATCCTTACAGTGGTAAATAAAAACGTTTTAGAGAAGGATGTTTTGTAAATTCAATTCCAAAAACGTTGTGAATTATCTGAGATACCATCCCACCTATGATGAGGTCACCAGGCTGGTACCACTCATGGGGAACAGGGAAAATATTGCTCGCAGGGCAGCTCAGTATAACTGCTTTCTGCACCAAGAGAATCAGAAGGAACAACATCTTCAGGCATTTGTCATAGGGAAAATATTTGTGTCTCCTGTCCATAAGGAAGTTTGTATTTCAGTGGTTCATTCAATGATTAAGCAAAGGTTTATATCTGACAATGCACCTAATCAGAAATCCCATCATTTGCTATCTGAAGTTCCATGTGTGTAGCAAATTTGTATACTGATTATCACTAGGATTGAACAGATGTTCTAGGGGAAAAAAGGAGGGAGGAAACTTGTAAAAATGAGTCTAATGGAGCCATTATTATCCCTTTGTGCAAACTCCCTGGAGTTCAAAAGTTACTTTATAGCCAAATAGATGCCTTAAGTGTTGCTGAATTTAAATACCTTTATGTACAGACCTTGAGGTTTTGGCTTAGCTAAAAAAAATACGTTGATTCCTGTAGGAGATAATTATTTTGTTTTTGCTGAGAGAATAAGGAATTCAAATGATGGTTCAACTTTGTTTAAATGAGAAATGCTAATAAAAGTAATCTAACATTGGCAATTAAAAACAGCCTCAAGTGTTGAAATTCATGTTCATTCCTTACAATGGAACAAGGTTCCCATTTTCCATATAAAATGAACAGAATTGTTTAGTAGAGAACAGGAAATATTTTTGACATGTTAAGGTCTGACAAATAAGTCAATAATTTTTTGGGAGGGTTTATCCACATTTTCAATCAAAGAATGTTGATGAATGAAACAACAACAATATTGATACTGATATTTGAAAAGTTGCATTAGCCATTGCCTTGAGCTTAATAATCTAATTTGTCACTTGACAAAGTGACATTAGTGGGCCAGAGGAATACTATTGATATAATTTACATGGACTACATAAGGCATTTGATAAAGTAGACCATAACCTACTACTACATAAAGTAGAAAAGTATGGGTTAGACAGCATCACCATCAGATGGAGTTGTAATTGGCTGACCAACCTCACTCAACATGAGGTCCTCAACAGACCTGCATCTACATGGAGGAAAGTATGCAGTGGAGTATCTAAAGGTTCTATTCTATTCCCAGTACTCTTCAACATCTTCATCAATGATTAGAGAGCATAGATGGGGAACTCATCAATTTTTCAGATGACAACAAACTGGCAGGAATAGCCAAAACTCCAGAATATAGGCTCAAGATACAGAAAGTTCTTGACAGACTTGAACATTGGGTGCTATCTAACAAAATGAAGTTCAATGGTGAATAAAGTAAGGTTCTACATTGAAGCAAGAAAAACAAAAAGCACAGGTACCATATATGTGGTACCTTGCTCAATAGTAGTAACTGTGAGAGGGATCTTGGAGTCCTAGTGGACAAGCATTTAAATAAGAGCCAGCCATGTGCAGCAGCTGCCAAAAAAGCCAACAAAGTTCTAGGCTACATAAACAGAGGGATAGACTCAAGGTCACATGAAGTGTTAATATCACTTTATAATGCCTTGGTAAGGCCACACTTGGAATATTGCATTCAGTTTTCGTCATGAAGATGTAAAAAAGATGTGGAGACGCTAGAAATGGTGCAGAGAAGAGCAACAAAGATGATTAGGGGACTGGAGTCTAAAACATATGAAGAACGGTTTCAGGAACTGGGTATGTCTAGTTTAATGAAAAGAAGGACTAGGGGAGACCTGATAGCAGTGTTCCAATATCTTAGGGGTCGCCACAAAAAAGAGAGAGTCAAACTATTCTCTATTATTCTATTTTATTCTATTCCTCCAAATATTTAGTTATTTATTTACTTATTTTATTTTTGAGTATTTGAAAATTTATTTATAGGCCGCCCTTTTCCCTGGGGGGACTCAGGGCGGCTTACAACTCATGGGGAGGGGGATACAAACAATTTTATTTATATTATTATTATTATTTATAAATAACTCAAGGCAGAGAAAATATCTAATACACCCTACTGCTCTGATAGTATATGATATAATATACTATGATATGATAGCATATAATAGATATTATAGCAGCGTTCTAAAGAAGAGGGCATAAATGTATTCTCCAAAGCACTTGAAGGCAATACAAGAAGCAATGAGTGGAAACTAATCAAGGAGAGAAGCAACTTGGAACTTAGAAGAAATTTCCTGACAGTTAGAACAATTAATCAATGGAACAGCTTGCCTCCAGACTCCAATAGGAAGTTTCTTGAAAAGAGACTGGATAACCGCTTGTCTGAAGTGCTGTAGGTGTAAGGGCAACTTCCTTGGCCCTTCCAACTCTGTTATTCTGTTAGTCCTATTATCCTCACAACACAGAGATGGGTTCCTACCAGTTCGCACCTATTCGGTAGAACCGGTTCGTCAAATCTACCGAACCGGTTAGAAGAGGTTCCACAGTGGACCCGGAAAGCAGGCCACACCTACAGAACATTTTTGAAACCCACCATTGTCACAACAGCAAGAAAGTGGGTTGGGCTGTGAGAGAGTGACTGGGTTAAAGTTACCCAGTTGGCTTTCATGGCTTAAGTGGGACTTGAACTCTCACTTCCTAACCCGCCTCCATCACTAGACCAAAGTGAGTCTCAAATCTGAATCTGACTCCCAAATCAGGGTCTGGATGGGGGTTAACAAGGTTGTACTCAATCCAGACAAGACCGATTGGCTGTTGTGTTTCCCTCCCAAAAACTTGGTCAATATTCCATCACTCAGGCTGGGGGGTGAAAATCTACGCCCCTCAGACAATGCTCGCAACTTGTGGGTCCTCCTGGATCCACAGCTGACTTTAGAACACCATTTGTCAGCTGTGACCAGGGGGGCATTTGCCCAGGTTCGCCTGGTGCACCAGTTGCGTCCCTACCTGGACCGGGAGGCGCTCGCAACAGTTACTCACGCCCTCGTGACCTCAAGACTGGACTACTGCAATGCGCTCTACATGGGGCAGCCCTTGAAGAATATTCGGAGACTTCAACTCGTCCAGAACGCAGCCGCGCGAGCGATTGTGGGTGCACCTTGGTACGCCCACATTACACCTATCCTCCGTGAGCTGCACTGGTTACCGATCAGTCTCCGGATACGCTTCAAGGTGCTAGTCGTAATTTATAACGCCCTTCATGGTATTGGATCTGGGTACTTGAGAGACCGCCTGCTGCCAATTACCTCCCACAGACCCATTAGATCTCACAGGGTTGGCCTCCTAGGGGTGCCATCTACCAACCAATGCCACCTGGCTATTACCTGGGGGAGGGCCTTCTCTGTGGCAGCTCCGGCCCTCTGGAATGAACTCCCCGCAGGGATTCGGACACTCACCTCTCTCCAGGCCTTCCGAAAAGCCGTCAAAACCTGGCCTTGCCGGCAGGCCTGGTTGTGATAAGTTCCCTCCCCTCTCGACATGTATGGTTTTGCGACTGTTGTTTACTTTTATTATTTGTATTTTGTCTTTTTATGTTCCCCTTTTCCCCCCTTTAATTGTTCGCCACCCTGAGTCCTCCCGGAGAAGGGCGGCATACAAATAATGGTTGCTGCCTGTGACTGTCACAATTTCCATGGCTCTGTTTCAATAGGCTGTGTGTTGCTCCATTGAATCCTTGTCTTCATGTGTAATGTCACACAAGGACACTTGAACGTCTTCTCTGAAACTTTCATCTCTCCCTTACCAAATTATAGTCTGCAACATACCATATTTCTTGAGTACTGGTTCTATTATTGATGGTTGTCCCAAAGGTAATTTTTCAAAAGGCAACTGAATTGGACCTAGAAACTCTCTAAACATTCACATTTCAAAGACCCCAGACCTATCCCAAAGGAATATCCCCCTGATACCATGTTAAATACATCTTCATAAAACATAATCCCCTTTTTACTACATTTATGAAGTCATTTATAAATAGAAAATATAAAAACCATGAAAATGGCAAAGTCCCATTCCCTAAGCAGGTAAATTTGGTGGGACTGAGAAGGAGGGCCTTCTTCATGGTGGCTCCCACCCTCATCCCTTCAGAAATTAGACTGTCCCCCACTTTGACACTCTTATGTAAAGTACTAAAGGCTTGGTTTTTCCAGCGGCCTAGGGAATCGTGGGTGGGATGGAGCCCATCAAATGACTTATTTGATTGTGTGTTGTCATTGAGGGGGGGGAGATATCATTTTTTTATTTTTGTTCGTGCATTGTTTTATTGCTTATAAGCTGCCTAGAGTCACTCTGAGCAAGTAGGCAAGCATTTAAATTTGCTTCATAAATAAGTAAACTGCATACATTGGATAAGATTTAATTCAATATCTCAAATATTCTGACACGACAACTGGATTCTCAACATCTTGCTATCTTGGGGCATTGAAAGACAGAAGGTGTGTAATTAAATAATATTGGAGAATGATTACAAATACTGCAGCAGAAGCATTTCTTTTACAATTGGCCACTATAATAAATCTTGGTGACTAGGATAATTTCTCCATTGTCAGAATTAATGACTTCTATATATCTCCAATAGATAGCAAACAATCCTTCTCTTTTTTTGTGTGAGCAATTTCTCAAAGCCAGAAAAATTACATGATGTGCTATTTTCTCTTTTTGAGTTGGTCCCTGTGGTTGAGGTCAGGCCGCAAAACAATGATGTAGCATTTTGGGAGGAATATGCATCCCAGTAATGCAGCACTGGAGGCCAAGATGGAGAAGACCTCCACAGCTACCATGAATTTTCCTTTTGTGCTCAGATAGGTTGGAAAGAAAGCGATCCAAACACTGCAAAAGGCCAACATGCTGAAGGTGATGAACTTGGCTTCGTTAAAGCTGTCAGGTAATGTATGGGCAAAGAAAGCCACAATAAAGCTGGCGATGGCCAAGATACCCATGTAGCCCAAGACACAATAGAAGAAGAAAGCTGACCCCTCATTGCACTGTAAAATCATTTCTTGGGGCTGTGAGTGCTTGTCCAACTCAGGGAATGGAGGTGATGTTGACCACCAAAGAATGCAAAGACATACTTGGAATAGAGAACAGGAAAGGACAGTACAAAAAGCCAATCTATTCCCCACCCATTTTCTCATCTGAGATCCTGGGTTAGTGGCCATGAAGGCTACAACCACAGTGATGGTTTTGACCAGGACACAAGAAATGGCCACTGAGAAGGTGATGCCAAACATTGATTGTTGGAGAAGGCAGGTCACTTTGCCAGGCTGGCTGAGGAAAAGCAAAGAGGAGAGAAAACAGAGCAGAAGAGAGACAAGGAGGGTGTAGGTGAGGGACCTGTTGTTGGCTTTGACAATGGGAGTATCCTTGTACTTAATAAAGGTTCCAAGTACCCAAGAGGTCAAGAAGAAGAAACCAAGAGCTGCTGAAGCTAAACCAATCCCTAAGGTTTCTTCAAAAGTTAGAAAGACCAGCAGTTTCAGGATACATCCATTCTTTTCTTTATTTGGGTAATGATCTTCTGAACATTGAAAACAGTCATCCATATCTGAAAGGAAAGTCAAGGAAAATTTTTATACATTCCATATTTTTGAAAATGATATTCTTTATGGGTGCTAACCATTATCCGGCTCACATTTTTTTTAATTGACTTCCAGTTGGATCATGTTTCTATGAAAATGCAGTTTTTCCATCATTGTATCAGCTGGGACCAGCATAAAAGTAGTACAATGGGAAGGGCAATTATTCTATGAAATGCAGTCCTGTCTAGCACTTCAAAATTAGTAAAATTTAGACCATTTTGACTTTTCCCATTTTTCCAAAACAAAGAGAAGTAATCTGTGAGGTTGGATGTAAGAGCTCAGGTCTTATTGGGCAAACTTGGAATTGAGAATGACAGATTGCGATTCACAAGTATAGAAGTGAATATTCACCTTGAAGAACTCACAAAACTATTTGCTACATTAAAGTAGTGTATTACAGTTTCCCTAGGAGTATCTAATGACAACTGGAATGTCTAACCTACCCGTTTGATTTGAAATCTTTCCTTCTGGGCAAGGAACACAGTCGTAGCAACAGAATTGCTTTCCTTCCAAGCTTTTCTTGCAGTATCCAGGGCAGCAGGGATCATTACACAGAGAAATTGGAATAACCTGGTGATAAACATAAATTCCTAAAGGGTTAGTCCTGATGTATGTACAAAGTACAGGTTTCCCTGTCCAGTCATATCTGACTCGAAGGCACAATGCTCATCTCTGTTTCCTTGGCTGAGGGAGCCAGCACTGTCCGAAGTTATTTTCAATGGTCATGTGGCCAACATGGCTATATGCACAAGGAACACTGTTACCTTCCCACCAAAGGGGGGACACACATTTGCATGCTTTTGAATTCCTAGGTGAGAAGGAGCTGAGGCAAGAAAAGGAGCTCATCCTATTTCATAACATGCAGATGTCAAACCTGGGCTGTCAGCTTTCCAGCTGACAAGCTCAGGGTATTTAACCATTGAGCCAAGGCATATGTGTAGTAGCCAATAAAATGTTGACATTATAAAGGATGTGCAAATCGCGTGTTTGGAGAATGGCAGAGAGAATAAAGAAATATATGTGATTACAACTCCTGTGATTTCAAATGGAAATGTAACTGAAATGTGAATACCTATTTTTTAAATTATAATGTCACTTTGTCAATTTGATGAAAGCTTCATCATTGACAATATTTGCACAGAATATGCCATTTCAAAATGAGAGAGAAAATTAGATTTCTAAAGCGATTATGTTCAATATTGGATCAAAATGGATCAGTGAAGAGTTGATTAAATAAATTCCATACCTGTTTGAAAGCTGGATGCCAGACAATCACCTCTTCATCAATGATTAATTCCTTGGCATTGGAAATTTGAGGATCCATCTTTCCAACTCTAACTCTCTGAAAGGATCTGTTTGGAAAAGTGATCAAGTTGGTGATGTCGAATCCACCTGTTGCTTCCCCTTTCTCATTCAGGAATACTCTCTCCCCAACTGAATTGTTAAAAGAAATGCCTTGAAGAAGTGAATGGAGCTACTTGAAAGAGAATGAAAGAGAGAGAGAGACAGAGAGATAGACAGAGGCAGAGAGACAGAGATAGAGAAAATGAGCGAATTGGAAGGATAATAATAATAAAGTGGCCAACATATTTAACTTTCGCTTACTCATTCTTCCCGTTGCTTTAACAAATATCAAATAAGTTCAATTAAAATATAAATAATTTATATTTCAGAGTAAGACACAGGTCTGTTTTAATATTAATGTAATGTTATTTCTTGGGTGGGGACTCCAAAACAATAGCAGTTAACAAATTAAAACCAAAGCAAGGTATTGATATTATGCAATTTGATTCAGATATGATTTATATTCACTTTTTAAACAACTAGACAATCAAATGTGGACCATATCTAAACTCATCATACATTGTTTGTTTTTCATTAGTTCAAAGATTCTTCACATCGTGAGACCTCACAGATTTCCTTTAGCCAGATTTTATCATCTTACACTCAATTGTTGAGACAGAGAGAGCGTAAAGTACCCTAACAATGCCTGCTTCATAATAAGCGACCCAATATTGTAATACAAAAAACAGGGATTTATTAACAGCTTCATTAGGAATTCTTCATTAGGCATTTCTTATTCACAGCCATCTTTTTTTGCTTTCTTTATCTGCTTTTGAACTTTGCCCGTGTTACTGTCCTCCCTTTAGCCTGTCATAAATCATGTTATCTAATAGCTTTATTCATTTCAACCCAGCTACTGTAATCTGAGATCTGGCTCACTGCCACTCTGCATGGAATGTCAACACAGAGAGTTGACAGAGAGAGTGGGGGTGGGGGAGAGAGAGGGATGGAAAGAGAAAGAAGGATATAGATATTGAGAGGAAAAAGAGAGAAGGATGGAGGGAGAGAATGAAAGAGAAAAGGATGGAGAGAGAGAAGAATGGAGAGAGAGATATTGAGAGATAGAAGGACGGAGATAGAGAAAGAAAGAGATGGAGAGAGAAAAGGATGGAGAGAGTGAGAGAGAAAAAGATGGAGAGAGAGAGAAGGATTGAGAGAGAAGGATGGAGAAAAAGAGAGAGTGGTGGAGAGAGGGAGAGAGGGAATGGGAAATTGAGAGAATGATGGGTGGAGAGAGAAGAAAGGAGATAGAGAGATTGAGAGAAAGAGATAGAGATGGATGGAGAGAGGAAGACAGAGAATGAGAAGAATGAGAGAGAGAGAGGAAGATGGAAAGAGAGTAGGATGGAGAGAGAGAGAGAGAAGGATCAAGGGAGAGAATGGGAGAGAAAAGGATGGAGAGAGTGAGATGGATGTAGAGAGTGAGATGGATGTAGAGAGAGAGAAGGATGGAAAGAAAGAGAGATGGATGGATAAAGGGAGAGGGAGAATGAGAGAGAGAAAGATGGAGAGAGACAGAGAGAAGGATGGAGAGAGAGAGAGATGGATGGAGAGAGAGAATGATTGAGAGAGAAGGATGGAGAGAAAGAGAGAAAGATGGATGGAGAGAAAGAAGGAAGGAGAGAGAGATTGAGAGAAAGTGAGAGAGAAATGGATGGAGAGAGGAAGAGGGAGAATGAGAGAATGAGAGAGAGGAACATGGAAAGTGAGAGAAGGATGAATATATATCTGCATCCCAACTCTGAAATATTCATGAGCCATGGGCAAGTTCATTAGAGAACCGGCTGAGGATAATTTTGGATAGCAATAGCACTTAGACTCACATACCGCTTCACAGTGCTTTGCAACTCTCTCTAAGCAGTTTGAAGAGTCAGCATTTGTGCCCAACAACCTGGCTCCTCATTTTTTTGAACTCAGAAGGATGGAAGGCTGAGTCAACCTTGAGCCAGTGGGCATTGAACTGCCAAACTGCTGGCAACCGGCATTCAGTACAAGTAGCCTGCAGTACTTTCTCTAACCACTGTGCCACCACAAGCTAATAAGAAAAGTGAAGTGTCCTACATTTCAGAATATTGGGAGGGGGGGCACAAAAAGAAGAAAAAGTGCCTTCAGACACAGTGCAATTGAATTCTTCTTGGAATCCAGATGGATAAATCCACAAGACAGGCCAATTCTATGTGGAAGTGAAAAATTATTTATAAAACAAAAATTGATGCATACAGTACATTCCCTTGGCTATACTGAAATTAGTAAAGGCACAGTTTAAGTTTGTACTCTTACTTTATAAACCTAATAGCTTTGTTGCCTCAGTCTCTCTATTGAGTTGTAGCCATAAAGATAAAGGTTCTTCTTGCACATATGTGCTAGTCATTCCCGACACTACAGGGGGATGCTCATCTCCATTTCAAACCCGAAGAGCCAGCGCTGTCTCCATGGTCATGACTCAATGCCGAAGGTGCACGGAACAGTGTTACCTTCCCCCCAAAGGCGGTTCCTATTTTTCTACTTGCATTTTTACATTCTTTTGAAGTGTTAGGTTGGCAGAATCTGGGACAAGTCATGGGAACTCCCTCCATTAACGCGGCGCTCAGGATTCAAACCACCGAATTGCTGACCTTTCTGATCGACAAGTTCAGAGTCTTAGCCACTGAGCCACTATATCTGTGGTCATAGGACAAGATATATAAGCTATGATGGCTGAAATACAAGAGAGATGTAACATAAAAAAATTACCTGCCAAGGATGCAGATTTGGAAATTCAACCCTTTGAACCACCCTTGGTTGGGATTTTGAGCTCATGGCCTCATGCAAAGAATGTGCCACTGCATAAACAGCATTGTAGATGCTGTAGCTTTGGCCAGTCATCTGCAACTCAAACAGAGGACCAGGTAGATTCTCCAACTTCTCTTCTCCAGTACAGGTTTCAGTAATCATAAGTGAGGACCATTCTAATTCTGCCTTTGGAAATGAACAATTGAACAATTGCCCCCAAACCTCTTGAAGAAATCCATCTTTGTGGGTTGAAGGTTTGATGACTTGAATAAATTCTTTGAAGCCTCGAACTTCTCTGGAATGCACAGTAAAGGAAAGAGCCCCGTGGAACATCAGGAGATCCCATCTCCTTTGGAATCCCAACAGGATGAAATCAATCGGATTCATCAGGATCCAAACCTTCCTCAATAACGCACTCTCTTTATTTTCAGGATCCCATAGAAACATGATCATTCTGAGCCACAGTATTGTGGTTGACTCTCCGTGGACAAGAAAAACATTAGCTTTTTGATCCATCAGTTTATTAGAAATAACTGAGATTGAATTGAACAATTCTGGCATGTCATCCAAGTCGAGATATTGTGGAATTTTTTGCGTGAAAGCTAAACAGACCCCATTCTGTGAAAGCAGCGGCTGCAGTTTCTGCAAAAACCGCTCTTCCTTATTTTCGAAAGCAAAGAGTCCAATCCATGTCCATCCAAAATGGAGAAGAAGTTGTATAAGTCCAGTGTACTGATGCTCCTCTTTGGGGACCATGCAATAAAGTGGAAATAACTCAGTAATTTGAAAGTCTTCTTGGGCAAAGGAACCATAAATCAACTAAACGAACGGAAAAGAGAAATTCATTATTCATGAAAATCATGGGAGAAATATGATGAAGACTGCGGGATAGAAACTCAATGAAGCTCTCCCTACATTGAACATTTGTCCAATTCTATGTAGATATTTGCTGGAAAACAGAAGCAAGCAAAATTCCTTGATGATATATTTTCTCATCTGAAATATAACGAGATTACAATCACACTCACTTTCCTAATATAGAGGTCCAGTATGTTCATCCCCTTAGAACATCTGGAAACTTGTTCAGTATCTGACTGCCAGTTAGACATTTAATGAAGCTTTCTCTACATTGAATATTTGTCCAATTCTATGTAAAGTATGACGTTTGCTGGAAAAGAGAAGCAACTATAATTTCTTGACACAATATTTTCTCATCTGAAATATAACTAGATTACAATCACACTCAGTTTCCTAATGCAGCGTTCCAGTATGTTCATCCCCTTAGAACATCTGGAAACTTGCTAACCATCTGAGTTTTTGAGCTCCCTTATTTGTAGCAGATAAAATAAAATAATTATACGTGGAAGACTATGCCCGTCAGTTTTTGGAGGAGTAGAGTTAATCATCTCTTCATTTACTACAATTATTATAGAGATCTTCAAAAGTACCAGGTAGCCCCAATACTCCAACAATTTCCAGCCAAATCAGTTGAGTTTTAAATTCAATTCTTATTTTCAGACCCAACCAAGACACAGCAAGTGGAGTTGTCACCTGTTTTCAGGTAGCTTGGTGGAATCTGGAGCTGAGTTGAGGACAGCAGTGAAAATGCTGATAGCTTTGATTTCAGGAAGTGGCTGAAAGGAAATCCTCCCTAAAACCACAAGACATGATAGCAGCATTCCAATATTTGGGATACTCCTACAAAGTCGTGGGGGGGCTCACACTATTTTCCAAAGCGCCAAAATGCAACATGAGAAACCATGGATGGAAACTAACCAAGGAAAAAATTAACCTAGAACAAGAAAGAAATTTCCTAACGGTGAGAACAATTAACCAATAGAACAACTTGTCTTCAGATGTTGTGGGTGCTCCATCACTGGAGGCTTTCAAAAAGAGACTGGACAGTAATTTTCCTGAAATGGTATAGGGTCTGTTGCTCGGAGAGGGGGTTGGAATAGAGGACCTCTAATGACTCTTCCAACTCAATAATTCTATCTCCTATGTGATAGCCAGCCTTCTCTATCCTCTTCACACAGCTCCATATCTCACCACAGATAGTGGTCAATGCAAATCGTCAGGTTGCCTTCTCTAGTAAGATTAATTTTGTACTGTAATTTGTGATTTAAATTTAAATTAATAAAGGGTTTAGATTTTCTTGACTGATTTTTTTGAGCCAACATCTTGAGTTGTGGGAACTGCAGAAGGGATGGAAAAAAAAGAGAGCCAAATTCTGAAGTCCTGCAGAATGGCATGGCAAAATACTAATCCTACAGCACCAATCCTTCAAAAATGGCTAAGAAAAACACTAAATCACTTTCATCCTACACCAAGCAAATTGTAGCAAGAGTTGTGACCTATTGCTGGTTTACAGTCAAAATATAAGTATGATTGTAATAAAAGATTTTGATTTAATTGGATTGGCTTGAGCCAGTCTATTGAGTTGTGGGAAAAACAGACAAGTGGTGATAAAAGTGTATTTAATTGAATTCCTACAGAAAAGAATGGCAAGCAACTAGTATATACTATTAATTACAAACTTCTTTTCTCTCTCACTCCACCCCAAACTACCTGTGGAACTTTGTAGACATGTACAGTTTCTGCCATAAAGGATGATGTATCAGGACCTAATCCCCCAATTATGGCTATGAGATTTTTCTGGCTGTCACATTTGTAGTTTGGGACAAATTCCTGGGATTTGAAAATCAGGTCCAGAGTGGTACGATAGGTCATCGTTGGGTTGTTGTAACTGTCATAGATGTGGAACCCGAGAGTGATGTTAGGTAAGATCTGGGAGTCCTCATTGATCTCCTTCACAGCAAAGGCCAAGGTGAGGACGTGCTGGTAGAATTTGGTTATGACACTGCAAATAGTTTAAACACCCCCATTGAACAATATAAGTTGACAATTCTATTATGGTGAAAGCATTGATATATGAGTAACAACCATTTCTGTCTTTGGTGTAAGTGAGAAGATGAGAGTCTTTGTAAAACACTCAATAATTTCTATAGTTTTCAACTACAGCATTTCCATTATTTGCAACAAATATGTAGAGAACAAAGTTGTGATTGTTGTTTCAAACATGTATTTCTATTATGTATTCTACAAAATGGAATACAGCCAGCAAGTATCACTCTTTTAATATATGTAAGCAATGCAAGGAGTGACTGCACAGACTGGATAATTATACTCACTAAATGTTCTCCAAAATGTTCTCCAAAAGACTTTTTGCACCTTAACTTCATGCAGTTTGTGAATAACAATTTAATACAATGAGAAGAAAATGATTTGTTTTCCCACAATCAAATATGTTTGAAAAACAAGGAAGGAAGAGCAAATTTATATAAAAAACTTGCATTTATTCTCAAAGAACTATTAGTAAAAAAAAAATTGTGGCATATCTATCTCAGTTTAGAAAATGAATGGGAAAAAAATAGAATAGAACACAACACAACACAACATAACAGAATAGAATACAGTAGAATTCTTTATTGGCCAAGTGTGACTGGACACAAAATTAATTTGTCTCTGGTTCTAAAAGAAGTGCTCATAAAAGAAAAAAAATGCATTCATCAAGAATCATAAGCTACAACAGTGATAGACATAGGTTACCAATAAGCAAATCATACCAGGAAATAGCTAAAACAATATAAAACAATCCTTACAGTGGTAAATCACAACGTTTTTGAGAAGGATATTTTGTAAATTCACGTTCAACAAGATTGTGAATTATCTGAGACACCATCCCACCTATGATGAGGTCACCAGGCTGGTACCATTCATGGGGAACAGGGAAAATATTGCTCGCAGGGCAGCTCAGAGTAACTGCTTTCTGCACCAAGAGAATCAGAAGGAACAACATCTTCAGGCATTTGTCATAGGGAAAAAAATTGTTTCTCCTGTCCATAAGGAAGTTTGTATTTTAGTGGTTCATTCAATGATTAAGCAAAGGTTTATATCTGACAATGCACCTAATCAGAAATCCCATCATTTTCTATCTGAAGTTCCATGTGTGTAGCAAATTTGTATACTGACTATAACTAGGATTGAACAGATATTCTGGGGGTGAAAAGGAGGGAGGAAACTTGTAAGAATGAATCTGATGGAGCCATTATTATCCCTTTGTGCCAAACTCCCTGGAGTTCAAGAGTTACTTTATAACCAAATAGATACCTTAAGTGTTGCTGAATTTTAATACCTTTATGTACAGACCTTGAGGTTTTGGCTTAGCTAAAAAAAATATGGCGATTCCTGTAGGAGATAATTATTTTGTTTTTGCTGAGAGAATAAGGAGTTCAATTGAAGGTTTTTTTTCCCAATGATGAAATTCTAATGAAAGTAATATAAGGGACATTGGCAATTAAAAACAGCCTCAAGTGTTGAAATTCATGTTCATTCCTTATAATGGAGCAAGGTTCCCATTTTCCATATAAAATGAACAGAATTGTTTAGCAGAGAAGAGGAAATATTTTTTTACATATCAAGGTCTGACAAATAAGTCAATAATTTGTTTGGAGGTTTTATCCACATTTTCAGTCAAAGAATGTTGATGAATGAAACAATAAAAATATTGATACTGATATTTCAAAAGTTGCATTAGTTATTGACTAATAATTTAATAATCTACTTTAGGTTTAATAATCTACTTGACATAGTGACAAAATTAGTGGACCATAAGAATACAGTTGATATCATTTACTTGGACTTCAGTAAGGCATTTGATAAAGGAGACAATCACCTACTACTAGATAAAGTAGAAAATTGTGAGTTACACAGCATCACTAACGATGGATTCGTAACTGGCTGACCAACCACATTCAACTTGTAGTCCTCAATGGAACTGAATCTACATGGAGGGAGGTATGCAGTTGAGTACCCCAAGGCTCTGTTTTAGGCCCAGTACTCTTCAACATCTTCATCAATGATTTGGATGAGAGGATAGATGGGGAACTCATCAAATTTGCAGATGACACCAAGCTGGCACAAATAGCCAACAATCCAGAAGAGAGGCTCAAGATACAAGTTGATCTTGAAAGACTTGAACATTGGGCACTATCTAATAAAATGAAATTCAATGGTGAAAAAAGTAAGGTTCTACACTTAGGCAAGAAAAACAAAATGGTTGTAGGGTTTCCTGCCTAGGCAGGAGGTTGGACTAGAAGACCTCCATGATCCTTCCAACTCTGTTATTCTATTATATTCTGCTTGTTTCTTTGTTTGTTCATTTGTGAGAATTTATTTGGCACCCGTTCACTGTCAGGGTTTCTGGGCTGCTGAAAAAAATCCAAAATACAAACAATAGAAATAATAAACTTTCCTCCCCACACACTCCTGGGGATAACAATCCTTTAGATAAGCCATTTGAAGGGCTCCATCCCACTCTGGGCTCCATCCCACTCTGGGCTCCAAAAGCATGTTGGCAAAAGGGCCTTGCTGAAGACAATCAAAGTGGGTGCCAATCTAACCTCCATGGGGATGATATTCCAAAGAGTGGGAGCCACCCTAGGCCCATCTTCTGAGTCCTGCCACATGGAGTTTCTTAGGAGAGAAGACCCTCCACGACTCCCCACTCGACCATGTTAGGATTTAAAGGTAACAACCTTTGCCCAGAAGGAAATTGGCAGCCAATGCAGCTCTTGCAGGAGAGGTGATAGATCTGAACACCTGGGTCTGTACAAAATCTTCTTCTTCTTCTTCTTCTTCTTCTTCTTCTTCTTCTTCTTCTTCTTCTTCTTCTTCTTCTTCTTCTTCTTCTTCTTCTTCTTCTTCTTCTCCTCCTCCTCCTCCTCCTCCTCCTCCTCCTCCTTCTCCTCCTCCTCCTCCTCCTCTTCTTCCTCCTCCTCCTCCTCCTCCTCCTCCTCCTCCTCCTCCTCCTCCTCCTCTCCTTCTCCTCCTCCTCCTCCCCCTAACCTTCATATTATATGGACAGTACATTGACTGGGTCAAATATTTTCTAAACCACATAAACAATAGTAAAACAAATAAATATCTGTACAAATCTTCCAACTTCAACAATATTGGTCTCTTTCCATAGTCCTTTATCATTTTCCAATAGTTCATTTAAACATAAATAGTATTACTTTGGGCCCTATATTTATTACATCCTGCTAAGTAATATCATTTAATATTTTTAAAAATTCCTCCTCCTCCTCCTCCTCCTCCTCCTCCTCCTCCTCCTCCTCCTCCTCCTCCTCCTCCTCCTCCTCCTCCTCCTCCTGCTCCTCCTGCTCCTCCTCCTCCTTCATGATTGGACATTGGGATCATATTAGCAATCCTATTTTTATCAACAGCCACATGAAAAAGTGCTGCTGAGTTTTGTCCAAACCAGTCCCTGAGATTTCAAAGCCATAATGTTCTTCTTCTGCCTGGTCCACATTTGCCTTCAGTCTTTTCCTGGAAGATTAAGTGAAGTATCACATATTTTTCTAGATGTCGTATCACATGTCCAAAATATTCAAACTTTCTCTTTTTTATAGTTTTGATTATTTCTATTGGCTTTCCCAGGCGGCTTATCACCTCCTCATTTCCATTTGGGCAATTGAATTTTGAAACAATTGGAGCCTCTACATATTTTTCAAGGGAAGTCCCATATCTGAATGGTCAAATAATAGGCAACTCCGTATCTCTGCTAAAAAATGTTCTGTCCTACACAGTAGCAACAAAAACCAGAACACCAAATGCAAGCTGGATGGGTATGACCTAATGGATGACCCACACTCTGTCAAGGACATAGGAGTACTCATCTCTAAAGATCTAAGCCCCAGAGCTCACAGTAACCACATTGCCAAAAAAGTTGTCAACCTTATTTTACGAAGTTTTTCTTTGGTAACACTATACTGCTAACTAGGGCATACAAAACCTTTGCTAGAGCAATTCTTGAATACTGCCCCCCTCCCTGGAATCCACATTGTATAGCAGACCTTAATACAATAGAGAGGGTCCAGAGGTATTCCACAAGAACAGTGCTTAACTCATCTGCTCGCAAGAACATACCTTATGCCACCATGCTTGAAATTTTTGGCTTGGACAACCTCGAACTACTCTGCCTATGTTCTGACCTAAGCATAGTACACAAAATTATCTGATATAATGTAAATGACTATTTCAATTTCAACTGCCATAATACACGGGCAAACAATAGATACAAACTCAAAGTAAACCGTTCCAAACTCGATTGCAAAAAATACGACTTCCGCTATAGAGTGGTCAATGCCTGGAATGCTCTACATGACTGTGTTAGTTCCTCAAACTCCCATATCTTTAACCATAATCTGTCCACCGTGGACCTCACATGTTTCCTAAAAGGTCCCTAAGGGGGCATGCATAAGCGCACCTGTGTGCCTACCATACCTGTCACACTGTCCCCATTGATAGTACTCATTTTATGTGTTCATGGTCATGTTACACTTATTTATACCCATCTATTTGGGCAGAGCGGACCTGGCGTGCATTACGGAGACCTGGTTGTGCCATGAGGGGGGTGTTCCCCTTAGTGAATTATGTCCACCAGGCTTCCGGGCATTTCACCAGCCGAGAGCCCAGGGCAGGGGCGGGGTGTGTGTGTGTCGGTGATTATTAGGGAAAGTGTCAGACCTCAGGAGGTCACTGTGCCTCAGATAGGTGGGTGTGAGTTCCTTTTTGTGAAATGGAGCCTTGGAGTTCAGGTGGGCCTTTTTGTTATGTACCTGTCTCCCTGCTATGTTTCATTGGCCCTGCCAGAGCTGCTGAATTGTCTGGATTGGCTGTTGATTTCCCCAGGCTTATGATCCTGGGGGATTTCAATCTGCCTTCCATTGGCAAGACATCTGAGTCAGCTCGGGAGTTCATGGCTTCCATGACGGCTCTGGACCTAACTCAGTTAATTCAAGACCCTACCCATAATGGGGGATGCACGCTTGACCTGATTTTTGTCTCTGGGCAGTGGATGAGTGATCTAGATTTAGGGGATATTTCTATCCAATCCTTGTCATGGTCAGATCATTTCCTCATCAGGCTTGACTTCCATACTGCTACCCCTCACAGCAGGAAGGCGGAACCGACTAGATGGTTCCGCCTCAGGCACCTGATGGACCCTGAAAGGTTCCTGATGGAGCTTGGGACTTTTCCTGAATCCCATTTTCACAACTCGACCGAAGCCCTGGTGGAAGCCTGGGATAGGGCGGCCACTGGGGCTTTGGATCATGTTGTGCCTTTGCGGCCTCTGACCTGGTGTCAATCCCGGGTAGCCCCCTGGTTTACCAAGGAGCTCTGGGAGATGAAATGCCCGAAAAGACACCTAGAGAGTGGTTGGAGGGCCAGCCGGTCTGAATCTGATCGAACACTAGTAAGAATTCATATTAAATCCTACTTCGTGGCGATAAAAGCGGCAAAACGGCAACATTTTTCCGCTCTTATCTCATCTGCAGAGAACTGCCCAGCCGCCCTATTTAGGGTGACCCGCTCCTTACTTAACCAAGGAGCTGGGAAAGACCCCTTGCAGGGTAGGGCTGAAGAATTTGTTCAGTATCTGCAGGATAAAATCACTCAGATCAGGACAGGCTTACACTCTCTGTACTGGTCCTATTAGACCTCTCAGCGCCTTTCGATACCATCAACCATGGTATCCTACTGTGACGACTCAGGGGGTTGGGAGTGGGGGGCACCGTTTTACAGTGGTTCTCCTCCTACCTGTCTGATCGGTCGCAGTTTGTGTTGACTAGAAAGCAAGGATCGACTCCGAGGCGCATCACTGTGAGGTGCTCCAGGGATCAGTTCTCTCACCCCTCCTGTTCAACATATATATGAAACCACTGGGTGAGATCATCTGTGGTTTATGGGTATGGTATCATCAATATGCTGATGATACCCAACTTTTCATCTCTACCATAGACCACCCAAACGATGCCCTCGACGTGATGTTCCAATGCCTGGAGGCTGTACGGAACTGGATGGGGAGGAACAGGCTCAAGCTCAATCCCTCCAAGACGGAGTGCCTGTGGTTTCCGTTATCCCGATTTATGCATCTTGTTCCATCTTTGATGATAGGGGGAGAAATTTTAGCCCCCTCAGAAAGGGCCCACAATCTGGGAGTCCTCCTGGATACGTAGCTTAGTTTAGAAGAACACCTCACGGCCGTGACCAGGGGGGCCTTTTACCAGGTTCGCCTGTACGTCAGTTGCGCCCCTTCCTGGATCAGGATGCTCTGTGCACAGTCACTCATGCCCTCATCCTTTCTTGCTTGGACTATTGTAATGTTCTCTACATGGGGCTGCCCTTGAAGAGCACCCGGAAGCTTCAGCTGGTCCAGAATGCGGCTGCGTGGGTTATCTAGGTGTCCCCATGTTACACCCCTTATAGGCGGCCTGCACTGGTTGCCGGTTGCCTTCTGGGTGCGGTTCAAGGTACTAATTATGACCTTTAAAGTGCTCCATGGCTTAGGCCCAGGGTACCTGCGAGACCACCTACTGCCACCGGTAGCCTCCCATCGTCCAGTGCGATCCCACAGAGTGCGATCCCACCTCAGGGTGCCGTCGGCCAGACAGTGTCAGCTAGTGACCCCCAGGGGGAGAGCCTTCTCTGTGAGAGTGCCTTCCCTCTGGAATGAGCTGCCCCCAGAGCTTCGTATAATCCCCAACCTCCGGTCCTTCCGACGCGCCCTAAAAAGTTGGCTTTTCCAGCAAACCAGCCTGGCCTGAACAAAAAAAAGTAAAGTATTGATCACTGTTAATTTAAGATCGATTTTTTTAAAAAAAATGTATTGTCGATTTTAATTAGGTTTGGGATATTCCATTTAATTTTTTTAACTTTTATATTATGTGTTTCTTTTAATTGTTGTACGCTCTCCTGAGTCCTTGGGAGAAGACGGCATATAAATCTAATAAATCTCAATCTCAAATCTCAATCTATTTGTACTAATCTCATGCAAAAATGTCCATGTCTATATTAATACCTGTTGCCTTGTACATGTTGACAAACAAATAAATTAAATAAATAAATAAATGGAGAGCCCCATATAAAGCTGCTGATCTCATAATTGGTGGTAGAGTCTATGTCTTTTATGAATTGAACTTAAAGGAACATTCCTGTGTAAAGCATTATGCTCTGTTGGACTCATTGCTACAGATTTCTACCCTTTCTTCTCTTCTACCAGAGTATCTGTTCAAATATTGTACAGGATACAAATTTGCACTCACACGGATCTTCAAGTAGAAAAGAATAGATTTTCTCATTAGATGCATTCTCACATATAACCTTGTATTGGTCTTCAGATGAAGTATTGGACTCTCGGTGTTTTCTGATCAGGAGGATGGAAGGGAAAACAATTTCATGATAACAAAAGCATGAAGATGTTTCTGGTGATGTTTTTGGTGCACAAAGTAGTCACTCTGAAATGCCCTGCAAGTGATGCTTTCCTTGCTCCACATGAGTGGTACCAGCCTGGAGACCTCATCATTGGTGGGATGGCATCTCACTTCGCTTACCACCTTTATGAAGCTAAATTTAGTGAAAATCCTTCTCAGAAACCTTATGAGATACCAGTGTAAGAATTTTTTTTCTCTATGTCTAATCTTACTCCGATTTTCAAAAATCCTTTCTATGACTAAAATGTTATTTGTGCGTAACTGTAAGGTGTAAAATATAATCTATGTCTCCCCTTTCTTCCAATTGTATCTGTTTACGAAGGGAGGAATAACCTTTGTGAGATATTAAAATCAATTCTTATACTCACAATGCAAAAGACAACTCTGGTTCACAATTCAAAGATTTATTGCAAAGAAATGAAATAGAGGTTGCAAGTGCGGCCTTCCAGACTCTTCCCGAGTGCAAAGAGTGCAAAAAACAGGTTTCAAGCAATACAATTTATATTTTTCTAATCATTACGCACGATTCTTAAGAAGATCATCTCCACATCCACATCTCCAAAGTCATTCTTTGAAGTTAATTAGCATTTCAAGAGATCAGAGGGACCCTTCCTGCAGACCGCTTTATCTTATCAAAGATTTTCAAAAATCCTTTATATGACTAAAAAGTTCTCTCTGCATAAACATTATGTTTAAAATATTATCTATGCCTTCCCTTTCTTCCAATTGTATCTGTTAAAGAAAGGAGAAATAACCTTCTTAACATTATCTTAAAGTATTTCACATGAAATGTATAAAAGTTCAAATCAAAAAGTCTCTATATGAAGATTTACTGGGATAAGATAATTTTTAGAAAGATTTGACAATATCTCTCCTCACAAAATACATATATTTGGTAAATAAGTGACATCTACTGAATCTGCTCTTCTGTTTGAAATAATTCCAATAAATTCCTTTCCGTATTTATACTTAGAAGAATTTCAGGGAAACAATTCCTTCCTTGCATATATTTTATATGAAAACTCAATCAGGACAATTTCATTTGATCTTACAACTCTAGAGAATACTACTCCATTTTCCTGCAGCTGACATATGGCTCCTTACCCCAAGAGCAATTTCAGACCAATAAGATCTCTTCACTTTATTTCATGGTCCCCAAAGAAGACCATCAGTACATTGGGATTGTCCAACTGCTTCACCATTTCAAGTGGACATGGATTGGGATATTTGCTGTTGACAACAAAGATGGAGAAAATTTCTTACAGAAAATGCTGCCCTTGCTTTCAGAGAACGGAATCTGTATATCATTCATTGAAAGGCTTGAACAGCTAATCCACTTGGAAGACTTTCCAGAAGTAATTGAAAAAATCTTAATTATTTCCACGAATTGGATAATTAGCAAAGCCAATGCATTTCTTGTCTATGGAGAATCATTGACAATTATGTGGCTGAGAGTTGTCACATTTATGATAGATCCTGAAAGCAAGGAAACTGCATTATTTAGAAGGGTGTGGATCATGACTGCCCAGATTGATTTCGTATTATCAGGATTTCAAATCCCATGGGGTCTCCAGATGTTCCATGGGGCTATTTCCTTCGCCATTCATTCAACAGCAGTTGCAGGTTTCAAGGAGTTTCTTCAGACCATGAATCCTCTTTCAGACTACAGAGATCAGTTTCTGCAGGAAGTTTGGGAACAAGCATTTGATTGTTCATTTCCAAAACCAGAGTTAAAAGAAATACAAGACATTTTCCAGAAGGAAGGTAGAATATGCACTGAGGAGATGAAGCTGGAGGATCTTCCTGGATCTGCCTTTGAAATGGAGATGACTGGCCAAAGCTACAGCGTCTACAATGCTGTTTATGCTGTGGCTCATGCTTTGCAGGCTCTGTACACTTTATGGTACAATAGAAAAAAAACAATGATGAGTAAAAATCCTGACCTTCCACATCTCCGAGCTTGGCAGGTATTCCCTTTGCTTTGGCCACTTCTGTTATTTCAATAAGCAGCTTGTCGTAGAATTATGTTTTGAAACCATTATGGAAAGTCTTAATATTTTCTGCATGTGAAATCAAGCACAAGAAACAACCTAGAAATACGGAGGAATTTTGTGATGGTGACAACAATTAACCATTAATTGGTGGAACAGCTTGTCTTCAGAAGTTTTGAATGCTCCAACACTGGAGATTTTTATGAAGCAAAGGACAGCCACTTATATGAAATAGCATAGGGTCTCCTACTTGAGTAGGGTGTTGGATTAGAAGACCTCCAAGTCTTCTGACTCTGAAATGCTGTTCCGTCTTAAATAGATATTGAGAAAAATAGTTTATATTGTTGTTCTGGAGCTACTGCATCAATTATGGTTTAGTTGTCAGTAGAGGTTATTGAATAAATCACAATATATTGCATAATAAGAGATAGTTAAAATTATAATTTAGATTACTTTTCATTGCCTCCTCCAACAATAATCAATTCTCCATGAATTTTGATGTGGCTCATGGACTTGTCATGGGTAACAAGCTGAGCTTTCTGTCTCTATCTGGAGTTTTAGAGGAGTGAAATAAAAGTGGGTCTTTTAGTTGTGAAATCCATCGTATGAAACATGAAACACGTTTGCAATAATCTCTATCTTCCATCTCTCTATGGAGGAATATTTTAGTCTCAGAATATAAAATTTGTGTAACGGACAATGAGGAAATATTAGATATGATCTAGGTTGAATGAATTGTTTATATAGTCAAAATAAATCAGGTGTTTCAAACTCATGGCCCATGGGCCGGATGGATCACACGCTGGCCATGCTCTCCCTTGGTTTAGTTAAGGGGGGGGGAAAGTTGTGACATTTCACATGATGGCATGATGGTGTGAGTTTGACCTCCCTGATCTAAATCATAATTCAAGGAAGGTACATAATTCCAGAACTTTTTATTCATTCTTCTTCTTTTCATTTTTACTCTTCCTTATATTAATATCAATAAGAAATATAGATAGTTAGATAGTTAGATAGATAGATCGATCGATCGATAGATAGATAGATAGATAGATAGATAGATAGATAGATAGATAGATAGATAGATAGATAGATAGATAGATGATAGATAGGACATGTACATTATCAGGCAATATTGATTGTCAAATTTCTAAGTGTTCATACTTAATAATAGTTATAGGAATAGGAAGAATGAGGGAATGAAATTTAAATATGATTTTCTCTTCTTTATTATGTTGCTTTTAATTCCCTCTTTCTTTTATTCTCTTTCAAGTAGCTCCATTCACATCTTCAAGGCATTTCTTTTAACAATTCAGCTGGGGAAAGAGTGTTCCTGAGTGAGAAAGGGAAAGCAACAGGTGGATTCGACATCATCAATTTGATCACCTTCCCAAACGGATCCTTTTGGAAAATTAGAGTTGGAAAGATGGATCTGCAAGCTCTAAAAGGGAAGGAATTGTGGATTAATGAGGATGTGATTGTTTGGAGTCCAGCTTTTAACCAGGTATCAAATTAGTGATCCCACTGTAGTCTATTGTGATCCATGCCTTAACCCATTATTATCACATATTGAACATAATCTCTTTAGAAATCTAATTTCTAGTCTTTTTAAAATAAACAATAGCATATTTTTTCAAATGTTGTGGACGATCAAAGATTCCTCAAATTGACACAATATGATTTTACAATCTAAAAGCCAGGATGGCATATTTGGTGGGCATTTCCACTTGAAATCACAAGAGTGGCCATGTTTGCATGACATCGTTACCATGTATTTACCCTAATCTTCAGACAGGAGTTTTTGTACCTCATTATATTTTCTCAATTATATTTCAGTTGTTGATGAAGCTGTTAATATGCTGTATTCTTTTAGGAAGTCAATAATCATGTTACTACATTAAGGAGAAAATTCAGAAACTGTCTTTAAAACTCTCCTTTTCAAAACATATCCATGCTTTTCATCAGGTTCTTCCGTTTTCTCAATGCAATGACCCTTGTTTCCCTGGGTCCTGGAAGAAAGGAATTGAGGGAAGTCAGTTCTGCTGCTATGACTGTGTTCCATGCCCAGAAGGGAAGATTTCGAATCAAAATGGTAGAGTAGAAATTGTACCAATTTTCATTAGAAATAAGGGAACTTTAATAAACTACATGGGTGCATAAAAATAATATTATTATTTTCAATAATTTGTAAGGCCTAGATGACATTTTTTTATTTTCCTTCCAGATAGGGACGACTGTTTTCAATGTTCAGAAGATCATCACCCAAATAAAGAAAAGAATGGATGTATCCTGAAACTGCTGGTTTTTCTAACTTTTGAAGAAACCTTAGAAATTGGTTTAACCTCAGCAGCTCTTGGTTTCTTCTTCTTGACCTCATGTGTACTTGGAACTGTTTTTAAGAACAGGGATATCCCCATTGTCAAAGCCAATAACCGGTCCCTCACGTACACCCTGCTTGTCTCTCTTCTGCTCTGTTTTCTCTCCTCTTTGCTCTTCCTCAGCCAACCGGGCCAAGTGATCTGCCTTCTCCGACAATCAATGTTTGGCATCATTTTCTCAGTGGACGTTTCTAGTGTACTTGCTAAAACCATCACTGTTGTTGTGGCTTTCTTAGCCACTAAACCAGGATCTCAGATGAGGAGATGGGTGGGGAAAAGATTTGCCTTTTTTATTGTCCTTTCCTGCTCCTTATTACAAGTATGTATTTGTATTCTTTGGTTGTCGACATCTCCCCCATTCCCTGATTTTGACATGCATTCAGAGTTCCAAAAAATGATTTTACAGAGCAATGAGGGTTAAGCTTTCTTCTTCTACAGTGTCTTGGGCTACATGGGTATCTTAGCCATTGCCAGCTTTATTGTGGCTTTCCTTGCCCATAAATTACCCAACAGCTTTAACGAAGCCAAGTTCATCACCTTCAGCATGTTGGCCTTTTGCACTGTGTGGATCTCCTTCTTTCCAGCCTATCTGAGCACAAAGATTAAAGCCATGGTAGCCATGGAGGTCTTCTCCATCTTGGCCTCCAGCGCTGCATTACTGGGATGCATATTCCTCCCAAAGTGCTACATCATTGTTCTCCGGCCTGACCTCAACCACAGAGAGCAACTTATTAAGAGGTGTTAGTACCCCATATGATCTTTCTTGCTAGGAAAAATTGCTGACAAAAAATAAAAAAAATATGTAGAAGTTTCATTTCTGCCAATGGAGGCTTTGTGTAGGATTATTGTGTGTAGCAAGCTTTATTATAGTTGCCTATTCCCAAAACACTAGATGTGCCTTATTTCCTACATTTCCAAAGACTCTTGAAAATTCCCTTGTGTCCCTTTCAAAATTCTATTTCAAAAGACTTTGACAAAATTGATTGGCCATGTGCTGTTAGGACTTTTCTGGAATTGACTCAAAGTGTGTCCAATATTTTACCTGCTACTATCATGATATATATGCCTTCTATTTATAAACCACAACATATAGTCAAGATCGGAATATCATTCTGTAGACATGAATTTAACCCAGCATCATGGTTTCTGAATGCTGTACATTGCACCTTGTTTTTAAAAAATGTTATCTTAGATCATTACCATTCATTTTTAATCTTTAAATACAGCTCCACTGTAACTGATTATCATATTTTAACAATATAGAAAACTAATGTAATGAAATGAAATATATTCTCGCTTCTGCCTCATTCTTTTTTCAAAGTGTATACTGCCCAGTAACTATAATAAAGTGCGAATTTATTTCTGTAGGAGAAGACTGGTAGAGCCAGGGGGAAGAATAAAAAAGGGATCAGTTTAGAGACCTTTCATACCCACAAATGCAACCCCTCCTTGAATGCTATTAACCATTGTTTATTTCTAACCATACTAGCTAATAACCCAGCATAGCCTGGTTGTGCATTTATCCCAATTCCCAAGAGGGAGCCCTCTTGTAAACTACTGCCCAGCTGTTCCCATGGCAACTCCACTGTGCTGTACTGTAGAAGCCATTTTAAGGCACAATAAGCTGTATCTTAATAGAACTTGAATCCAAAATGCACACTATCGCAAAATGCAAGCTATCACTCTCAAAAATACTGTGACTTGACGCTATAATTAAGTCCTTTTCATTTCAGCAGCCCAGGCATTCCAGAGTTATGCTGGAACACACACTGACAGGGACACATCCCGAGGGGTGTTAGAGGTGTCTTACCCTCATAGTATTTGTTTCCAGAGAGTAAGTCATCTGTGTACCAACCTTGGTTGAAATTGCTCAAGGTGTTTGTGTCTGTGTTATGCTGGAAAACACACACACATAAACACAGATACCAATTTATAGATAGATAGATAGATAGATAGATAGATAGATAGATAGATAGATAGATAGATAGATAGATAGATAGATAGATGACGGCCATTTGTTCAATAGATTTCTCTGCATAAATTTTAAGCAATAAATCAATTTACTTTAACCTTCATGACTGGACTTGTTATTTCTTTTGCCTGACATTAATCTCCACTCCCAAAGTTGTTCATGGAGGAGCAATGGAAACCCCCAGCATCACATCTGACAACTAGAAGCAATTGGCCAATTATTGTCTCATCAAAACAAAATAATTATCTCCTACAGGATTCACCTTGTTTTCCTGGCTGGGCAAAACATGAAAGGCTGCACAGGAGGGAATGATATTCAGAAATAGTCAAGGCATTAGCTTGGATAAAAACATAACACTTGAACCACAGAAAGTTTGGCACAAGGGTAATAATGGCTCTGTCAGCCATATTGCTTCAGGTTTCTAACCACTGTTCTCTTCTTCCAGAAGATCAGTTCAAATCCTAGTGCTATTCAAGATACAACTTTGCACTCACATCGATCTTCAAATTGAAAACAATACATCTTCTCATTAAGTGCATTCTCAGATATAAACCTTGGATTAATCTTTAGATGAAGGATTGAATTACATGTGCTTCCTGATTGGTAGGATAGAACGCAAACCACTGTCACAAAAACAAAAGCATGAAGATGTTTCTTGTGATGTTTTTGGTACCCAAAATAGTTACTCTGAGCTGCCCTGCAACTGATGCTTTCCTTGTCCCACATGAGTGGTATCAGCCTGGTGACTTCATCGTTGGTGGGATTACATCTCACATGGGTTACAACTTTTATGAATTTAAATTTAGTGAAAATCCTTCTAAAAAACCTTATGACATACCAAAGTAAGTTTTCCCCCCCTCTTATCTAGATTTTCAAAAATACTTTATATGGCTAAAAAGTTTTTAATATAATTTTCTTTCCAACTTTCTTTTTCTTCCAGGCCTTCCTTCCTTCCTTTCCTTCTTTCTAATGTATCAAGTTATGACAGAAGAAATAACCTTCTTTACATCATTTTAGAGTCTTTCACATGAAGTGAACACTTCAGATCAAGAAGTCTCTATTTGAACATTTACTGAGGGAAAGATAATTTTTAGAAAGATTTGGTATTATCTCTCATCACAAAACATACACATAGAGAGATGTTATTTTTTACAGAGGCATGATTGAGAGCCTTTTCACAAAGTGCATCACTGTTTGGATTAGTGGCAGCAGTGCCTCAGATAGAAAGTCCATACAGAGAGAGTGCTAAGGACAGCCGAGATGTTTATAACAATTTCATTTCCTGTTGTTCAGGATACTGTTTATAAAATCTATGTGCATAGTGCTCAACTGTTTTCTTCACCATGTACATGTATATGTCCAAACTAGACTATGTTGTTTCTCTAGGTCATATAATATACATGGATATATACATAATTTTGTATTTATTTTCAGAAAAATATCATAGAATATAAATATAGTACTGGCAAAAAGTCACTACTTACATTTGTTGTAGTACATATTTGTTGGAGGTCAAGGAAAGGCTGTGTAAATTAAATCTGAACTCTGTAAAGATTACCATTTATTCTCCATAAAGGAGAATATTTTAGTTCCAGATGGAAATGAGGGGTCCTTGGTGATCTCTGAGATGTGTTCTTTCCTTGTAGACATTATTCAAACTAGATAACATCCTCAGTTCTCTGATGATGTTACCTATTTTGGGTAATGAAATGTCTTCAACAAAGACACCACGCTCAGAGAGCACCAAGGATCCTCTGTAGAAATTATTAAGAACATTAGAAAACGCGATTATCTTTTTACTACTATCAGAGAAAGAATTGTTTATCATTCATACAGAAAATGATGCCACTTTATGAGAATTGTCAATTTTCTCCTTCAACTGGGTATTTAAATTTTTGCAGTATATTCCCCAAATTCCATCAACATGTCCTCGCCTTGGCTTTTGCTGTGAAGGAGATCAACAAGGACTCCCAGATCTTATCTAATGTAACTCTTGGATTCCACATCTATGACAGTTACTACAATTCAAGGATGACCTATCGCACCACTCTAGACCTACTTTTCAAATCCCAGGAATTTGTCCCTAACTACAAGTGTGACAGTCAGAAAAATCTCATGGCTATCATTGGGGGACTGGATTTTGTCACATCCTCTTGTATTGCTGAAATTGCAGAATTCTTCAAAATTCCACAAGTAAGATGTGAAAGGGCTAAAGGGAGAAAGTATATACTATTCTCTTTTATTAATTAAGGATTGTTAAAGATTAAAGGGGACAACAGAGAAGGAGGTGGCTGGATGGAGTCACCGAAGCATGAACTTAAATAGACTCCAGAGGATGGTAGACGACAGAAAGGCCTGGATGAAAAATTTTAATGTGGGGTCACAATGGGTCGGACACAACTTCGCAAGTAACAAACAACAACAAAGATTATGCTTAGATGTATATTAAGATGTTCTCCCTGAGTTAAGGTCTATGGGTTAGCATAGTTTTGAACCTACAATGCCAAATACAAGAAGTGAGTATCCAAAGAGACTCCATCCGTAATGGAACATAAAGTTCTTTGTTTCCAGCAAAAGAATCGATCAATTGTATTTGTTTGAAACAATTCCAATAAGTTCATTTCCATATTAATACCTATAAGAATTTCAGGAAAACAATTCATTACCTGAATATATTTTGTATGGAAACTAGATCTGGACAATTTGATCTTACAACTCAAGAAAACATTACTCTACTTCCTTGCAGTTTACATATGGCTCATTGCCCCAAAAGGAATTTGAGACCAGTAAGCTATCTTCAGTTTATTTCATGGTCCCCAAAGAGGACCATCAGTACATTGGGATCATCCAACTGCTTCACCATTTCAGGTGGACGTGGATTGGGATATTTACTGTTGATAACAACAATGGAGAACATTTCTTACAGAAAATGCTGCCCTTGCTTTCAGAGAACAGAATCTGTATATCATTCATAGAAAGACTTCAACAGCTAATCCACTTGGAAGACTTTCCAGAAGTATACCAAACAATCTCTAGTATTATCATAACTTGGGTAAATAGCAAAGCCAATGCATTTCTTGTCTATGGAGTATCGATGTCAATTTTGTGGCTCAGATATGTCACATTTATGATGGATCCTGAAAACAAGGAAACTGTGTTATATAAAAGGGTGTGGATCACGACTGCACAGATTGATTTTGTATTATCAGGATTTCAAATCCCATGGGGTCTCCAGATGTTCCATGGGGCTATTTCCTTGAACATTCATTCAAGAGCAGTTGCAGGTTTCAGGGAATTTCTTCAGACCATTAATCCTCTTTCAGTCCCCAGAGATGGGTTTCTGCAGGAAGTTTGGGAACAAGCATTTGATTGTTCATTTCCAAAACCAGAGTTACAAGAAATGCCAAGTAGGAAATGCACTGGAGAGATGAAGCTGGAAGACCTTCCTGGACCTGTCTTTGAAATGGAGATGACTGGCCAAAGCTACAGCATCTACAATGCTGTTTATTCTGTGGCTCATGCTTTGCAGGTTCTGTACACATTGCATTTCAATAGAAAAAAACCTATGATGGATAAAAATCCTAAACGTCCACGTCTCCAGGCTTGGCAGGTATTCCTTTTGCTTTGGACACTTATATCAATAAGCAGTTTGACATAGAATTATGTTTTGACCCCATTGTGGAAAGTCTTAATATTTTCTGCATGTGGAATCAAGCATGAGAAGTCAAACTAGAAATAAGGAGCAATTTCCTGTTGGTGAGAACAATTATCAATTAATTAGTGGAACAGCTTGCCTTCAGAAGTTGTGGATGCTCCAACATTGGAACTTTTTACAAAGGAGAAGGATAGCCATTTACCTGAAATAGTGAAAGGTCTCATCCTTGAGCACTGTGTTGGATTAGAACACTTCCAAGTCCATTCTGACTCTGATTCTGTTCTGTTTTAAATAGAGACAGAAAAGGGGTTTCTTTCTATCAATGATGAAAGATTATATATGATCTATGTGGAAGTAGTTGTTTAAGTGGTGAATGTAAATCATAATTTAAAGAATTCCAAAGTTCCAAAATGCTTTTTTCATTCTGCTTCAGTTAATTCTGACTTTCCCATATATTGATATCAAGTTAAACACATAGTATCTAAATGTACATTATCATATAATATTGATTAATAAATTTCTAAGCTTAATAAGATTATAGGAATGAGAAGAAAGAGTGAATGAAAGTTAGATATCATTTTCTCTATTATATTGCTTTTCATTCCCTCTATCTTTTATTCCCTTTCAAGTAGCTCCATTCACATCTTCAAGGCATTTCTTTTAACAATTCAGCTGGGGAGAGAGTGTTCCTGAATGAGAAAGGGGAAGCAACGGGTGGATTCGACATCATCAACTTGATCACTTTCCCAAACAAATCCTTCCAGAGAGTTAGAGTTGGAGAGATGGATCTACAGGCTCCAAAAGGAAAGGAATTATTCATTGATGAAGATTTAATTGTCTGGCACCCAACTTTTAACCAGGTATTGAATTAGTGATTCCACCTTAATCATTATGATCCGTGCCTTAACCCACTATGATCCCATATTGAAATATCTTTAGAAATCTAATTCCTATTTTTTTTAAAAATAAACAATGGTATATTCTTTCAAATGTTGTGCATGATGAAAGATTCCTCCAATTGACAAATATGATATTACAATGTAAAAGCCAGGATTTCATATTTAGTGGGCATTTCCACTTGAAATCACAAGAGTGGCCATGTTTGCATGACATCATTACCATGTATAATTATTTGTTTTCCCTGCTCTTCAGACAGCAGGTTTTGTACCTCATTATAATTTCTATATCCTTTCAAGTTGTTGATGAAGTTCTTAAATTCTGTATCCTTTTTGGAAGTCAATAATCATGTTACTCCATTAAGAAGAAAATTCAGAGACTGTTTTAAAAACTCTCCTTTTCAAAACATTTTCTGGTTTATCATCAGGTTCTTCCATTTTCTCGATGCAATGACCCTTGTATCCCTGGATCCTGGAAGAAAGGGATTGAGGGAAATCAGTTTTGTTGCTATGACTGTGTTCCATGCCCTGAAGGGAAGATTTCAAATGAAAATGGTAAGGTAGGAATTCTGTGACATTTCATTTGACTTAATAACATTTTAATAAACTAATTGGAGGCACAAAAACAATGTGATTTTTCAATAATTTGGAAAGTCTAGATGACAAATTCCTTGATTTTCCTTCCAGATATGGATGACTGTTTGGAATGTTCAAAAGACCATTACCCAAATAAAGAAAAGAATGGATGTATCCTGAAACTGCTGGTCTTTCTAACTTTTGAAGAAAAGTTAGGAATTGGTTTAGCCTCAGCAGATCTTGGTTGCTTCTTCTTGACCTCATGGGTACTTGCAACATTCATTAAGTACAGGGATACTCCCATTGTCAAAGCCAATAACCGGTCCCTCACTTATACCCTCCTTGTCTCTCTTCTGCTCTGTTTTCTCTCCTCTTTGCTCTTCCTCAGCCAACCGGGCAAAGTGATCTGCCTTCTCCGACAATCAATGTTTGGCATCACATTCTCAGTGGCCATTTCTAGTGTACTGGCCAAAACCATCACTGTGGTTGTGGCTTTCATAGCCACTAAACCAGGATCTCACATGAGGAAATGGGTGGGGAAAAGATTGGCCTTTTCTATTGTCCTCTCATGCTCTCTCTTACAAGTATGCCTTTGTTTTGTTTGGTTGTCGACATCTCCCCCATTCCCTGAGTTGGACATGCATTCAGAGTTCCAAAAAATGATTTTACAATGCAATGAGGGGTCAGCTTTCTTCTTCTACTGTGTCTTGGGCTACATGGGCATCTTAGCCATTGCCAGCTTTATTGTGGCTTTCCTTGCCCGTAAATTACCCGACAGCTTTAACGAAGCCAAGTTCATCACCTTCAGCATGTTGGCCTTCTGCAGTGTGTGGATCTCCTTCTTTCCAGCCTATCTGAGCACAAAAGGAAAAGCCATGGTAGCTGTGGAGGTTTTCTCCATCTTGGCCTCCAGTGCTGCATTACTGGGATGCATATTCCTCCCAAAATGCTACATCATTGTTTTCCGTCCTGACCTCAACCACAAGGGGCAGCTCATAAAGAGGAATTAGCACATCATGTGATCTTTCTTTCTAGGTAAAATTGCTGAAAACAGAAAAATTGTTTGCTATCTACAGGTATATATAAAACTTATATAAATATTGTTTTATTTTGTTTTTCTGTCAAGGAAGGATTTATGTAAGCTATTTAAGATTTATTTATATTTAAGACCATTCCAAAGTAAGTACTCATGTTTCTGCAATTCCATCATTGTCCAAGATTCTTTAGCCTAATCCATTCTCCTTTTCAACACTCCTTTTGAAGTTGACTTTGATCTAGTTTTCTTAGTTGCTATTAGGGTATTTCAGATATTGACTCTAATGATGTCCAACATTTGAAGTGACATTTTCCTGGGTTTTACACTTTCAATTCGTAAAGCCTTATACCAATATAGTAAAATGCTGACCGCCATTTCATGAATAAATATTTAACACAGTGTTATAGTATATTGCATACGATTTCTGCGGGTTCCTTCTAAATGTAAAATACATTGAGTTTGTGAATACTGAATATTTAACTATATTGAAAGATAATGGCTTTCATACTGGGTAATAACAATTAAATCTCTACGTATGAATCTATTTCCATTGTAAATTAATATCACATATTGATAATATGGGAAAGTTATTGAAATGAAATTTTATCAGGCAAAAAAATACCCACAATACAATCCTAGGCTGCATTAATAGGTAAAGCTAAAGGTTCCACTCACATATACAATATGTAATAGTTGTTCCCAACTCCAGGGGGTGGTGTTCATCTCTGTTTCAAAGCCAAATAGCCAGCACTGTCTGAAGACATCTCCGTGGTCATGTGGCCGGCATGACTAAATGCCGAAGGCACACAGAATGCTGTTACCTTCCCACCAAATGTGGTTTCTATTTTTCTACTTGGATTTTTACATGCTTTTGAAGTGATAGGTTGGCAGAAGCTGGGACAAATAATAGGAGCTCACTCCATTATGCAGTGCTAGGGATTCAAACTGCCAAACTGCCGACCTTTCTGTTCAACAAGCTCAACATCTTGGCCCCTGAGCCACCACATTAATAGAGGGATAGACACAAGATCACATGAAGATGTAGTATTACTTTACAAAGCCTTAATGAAACCACACTCAGAAAACTGTATCTAGTTCTGGTCACCACACTATAAAAAATGTAGTTATGCTAGAAAGAGTTCAGAGAAGAAGCAACAACAGTAATTAGGGGCTGGATGGTACGACATATGAACAGTAGTTAGAGAAAGTGGGTATGACTAGTCTAGAGAAAAGAAGAAGTGGGGTGACATGATAACAATGTTCCAATATTTGAGGGACTCCTATATAGTTCAAACTATTTTTCAAAACACCAAAACACAAGACCAGAAACAATGAATGGCAACTACGCAAGGCTGGAAGCAACTTAGAACTAAGGAGAAATTTCCTAGTGGTGAGAGCAATCAACTAATGGAGTAGCTTGCCTCCAGAAGTTGGGAGATTACTTCATCACTGGAAGCTTTGTAAAAGAGACTGGAAAACCATTTATTTGAAATGGCATAGGACCATGATGGCAAACCAATAGTACGCATGCCAGAGATGGCACATGGAGACATATTTGCCAGCACATGAGCCATCAGCTCTGGCATGCATATGTGCACTAGCCAGCTGATTTTTGTGCTTCTGGAGGGCTGGGGATTGTGAAAACTCCCCCATGCCCAGGTTAGTGGTGATGTCGTACACGTATACACTAATGGGTGAAGTGCATTGTATAAAGGGTGTGGGCAGACACGAATATGAAATATCACATGCGCACACAATTTTGGCACGCCTTTACAAAAAGGTTTGCTATCATTGGTATAGAATCTCCAAACTGGCAGGAATAGCCAACACTCCAGAAGACAGGCTCAAGATAAAAGATTGATCTTGACAGTCTTGAACATTGAGTACTATCGCGACTTCCGGGGAGGGGTCTGCTGCCGCCGGCAGCTTATCTGAGCTGCCTCCAGAGTTCTGGTTCGTTATCTATTTAATACTTTAGATATCTCTTTTTTCAGGCTAGAAAAAAGCAGAGAGCAGTCGATTCATTCGGTGAGAATCTTCTTTGAAGTTTGCAGCTTTTTTTTTGGCTGTGAATGGAGGAAGAGATTCTGCCAAGGCTGAGTCATTTAACTCCGGTCAGATCTTCTCAGCTGTTTTTTACAGTACAAGGCAAGTGACCCCCCCCCCTTCAGAACAATCTTTTGAAACTAGGCTATAGAAAATTAATACGAGCAGAGACCAACCTGAGAACTTTTTTTTGTTTGCTCTATCAAAAATACCAGCTTCAATGATATAAAAAACTCTTTTGAAAAAACTCCTTTGTTTAATGGTTTTCAAAATGGCAATTTTATAGCTTCCGCATTTCTTGAGTACAAATCTTTTTTTATTTCCATTTCATTCTATACAATCACATGTTTACTGTGTAACCGAGGCATATAACATTGAGTAATAAACACAGCCCTCGCTTTTATAGAAAATGCCCCCTACAATACAAACCCAATATACCGCCTTAGCCCACCATACACCCTCTTTCATCCCCCTCCAACTTTCATTCTTTCTTCTCTCATACCCCTCTACACCTACTTCCCCTCCCCCTCTATCTAACCCTAACCCTATCACTCCCTCTCTTAATCCATTCCCTCCCTTCCTTCTCCTCCTCCTCTCTCTCACTCTCTCTACTCTCCTTCTTCTTTCATTCAGCTCCTCCCTTCGGTATCTATTACTTTCCGATATATTCAGTTTGTTCTGTTTTGACACTAACATTAAAAAAACCACAGTATACAAGTGCAATCATGCTTTAAAATTTAACACATATTATATTTCCCCCCTCCCCCCCTCCCCCTAGATCCCCGCCTCCCTTCCCTCCCCCCGACTTCCCAGAGCCCATACATGGTATAACTTTTTGACAATCACAGTCTAAAATATCTCTACATTGAACTCAGCTTCTTGCTGTTACCCAAATTTTTAACAATTTAAGTTATTACTAATTTTAAGCATAAGCTATCTGGAATTTCCTAGTCCCGTATTTGCTTTGTATATAATCAATCCATTTTTTCCAGTCTCGTTTATACTTCTCATTTGAATGTTCTTTAAGATATGCTGAAATTTTTGCCATTTCGGCTAAGTTTGTAACCTTCAAAGTCCATTCTTGAATTGTAGGCAGGTCTTTCTTCTTCCAGTATTGCGCCACCAAGAGTCTTGCTGCCGTTATTAAGTACAGAACCAAATTAATCTCTACTGCTACAAAGTCAATACATATACCTAGTAAAAACAGTTTGGGAGTGAATTTTATCCTTTTTTTGAAGATATTTTGCAGGATCCACCAAATTTTTATCCAAAATGCCTTAACATTACGACATGTCCACCATATATGAAAATATGTAGCATCAAAAGAACCACATCTCCAACATTTAGGCTGAACATTTGAATACATAGAAGCAAGCTTTTGGGGATCTAAGTGCCATCTATAAAACATCTTATAAAAATTTTCTCTCAAATTTTGTGCTTGTGTAAATTTTACATTTCTTACCCATATTTTTTCCCATGTGTCCAACATTATAGGTTCTTCAATATTCTGAGCCCATTTTATCATACAATCTTTAACCATTTCGGTTTCTGAGTCCATCTGTACTAATACATTATATATCCTCTTTATGTGCATTAAACTTTGATCTCTTATTTGTTTAAACAAGTTATCCTCAGCTATTACAAAACCTATTTTTTGGTCTATTTTCCACCTGGCCTGTAGTTGGCCATACTGAAACCACGTTTGAACTACCTTCTCTTTTTTAAGTACCTCTAAGGATTTTAATTGCAGCACCCCTCTTTCTGTAATAAGAAGTTGTCTATAAGTGGTTCTATCGGGGCTTCGAGGGGAGGAGCTGCCGCCGTCGGGAGCTCAGCAAAGCTCCTGCCAGGACTCTGGTTCGTATATCTTATAAGATCTATAGATATCTCCCCTTTCTGGCAGAAAGGGGCAGGGAGAAGGTCAGTCGTTAGGATCTCTTTGTAATTCATAGCTTTTCTTTTTGCTGTGAATGGAGAAGAGGTTCAACATTAGCTGAGCCTTTACTCCGGCCAGTTTTCCGCGCTGCCTTTTTTGCAGCCTAGGCAGATTGCCTCCCCCCCCAGGACAAAGCTAAGCTATTTAAAAGCCAATCCGGGCGGGGACCATTCCCGAGGAATTTCTTCTATTACTATTTAAAATACCAGCTTCAATTTCGCAAAAGGCTCCCTTTCTTTTTTAGCTGCATCACAAGATGGCGATCTCGTAGCTTTTGTGTTTGATGTGACGTACTTAGTCAGCCCTACCCTCCTGAAGGCTTCTCCGTACTAATTGCTAAAAGATTAACTGAGGGGAGCAGAGACTTTGATTTTTGGCTCGCTTGATTGCTTGTCTTTTATTTTTATTCTGGAATGGCTCCCAAACCTAAACAGAAGCGCTTCCTTAATAACATATCTCCAAAAACTGCTATGAAGTCGCTACCCTTGTCTCCTACACCCTCAACGGGAGATTTGCTAACACAAGAATTCCTTCTCAAAACGCTTAATGATTTCAGACAGGAGATTAATCAACTGATATCGGATTTATGTGATCAATTTGATGCTAAAATTGCTCAGGCAAAGCAGGATATGATCGGAGTAATGACAGTCATGACAGATTATATTGCTGAAACGGAGGACAAATTGGAACTTTTGGAAGAAACTAACCTTAACCTGATATCAAAAATTCAAACGTTACAACAGGAAATTGAAACCGCTCAAAGAGAACTTGTCATGATAAATTTTAATAAGACTGCCTTTGCTATAAGAGTTAGAGGACTGCGTGAAAACCAACAGGAGAATTTGAAACAGACCTTCTTTGAGGCTTTCAGTCGCTTGGTGGGAAGTCCGGGACTTAACTTTGATTGGCAGATTCAAAGAATTTACCGCCAGAATTCCTGGGTAGCAAAACAGCGACAGCTTCCGAGGGACATAATAATATACTTTACTACAAGGGAATCTAGAAATGAGATAATACAGAGGCTCTACGGAAAGAGGTTGAGAATTGATGGGGAGGACTTGATTGTTTTTAAAGAGATACCAGCTCAAATATTAAGAACAAGAAGACAGTACGCTTTCTTAACCGAAGAACTCAGAAACTCTCAGATTTCATACAAATGGGAAGTCCCAGCTGGTATTACAGTTACATTTGGTAACCAAAAACACCGCATTAATTCCGTCTGTGAAGCCCGAAAATTTTACTACGAGACTCTGAAGGCGGGACTTCCTGATTCATCCGGATCTGGGGAGAGACAAGGAGAAGGAGAAGACAAACAGCGAGACACGTGGCTACAAGGCGGAGGGTGTTGCTTTTCTCTTCCGGAAGGGCAGAAGACTAAAGAATAAAGACTAAGCGATGTTTTTAAAGTTTTATGATTTCCGTCTGGGATAAAATGGAAAAGTGGCATATCGATGATGAGACATGGAGACTGAAAGAAGCGTTGCTGATTGTGGACATATATTGTACAGAAGTTTTGTCTGAACTCTAACTCAAATTGTGCATGAACTATTTTCTTAGGCGAGGAGAGCGGAAATTGTGATCTTTTTGAGTTGCGGTTTGGGACGAACGGAGTTGGGAGGTGCGTGGGAGAGGGAAGGGTAGCGAAAGCTTAATTAGATTACTTGGGGCTAGAACGCAAGCTGATGTTTGTTTGAGTTGCTATATCAATATAAGGTTAAGAAAGATTGGTCGGAGAATCTTCAGGAAAGTGGAGTAAACATGGGAGGAGCAATGAATGTGGATAAAATATATATGTGGATATGGATAAAGGCAGGGTGGAAGGTAAAAAATTTATATGTGGAGGTGGGTAAGGACAGAAAGGGAGGTGTTGGAAATGAAAAATGAAAGAAGTATTTGAGTTTAATGGTGTTATAGAAAGGTTTGGATATTTGGATAAAAAAGAGATAAATTAAAGGTCTGAATAGATAGATAAAGCAAGGAGACTTTTAGTTGGGGAATTCTAAATGTTCAACTTACCTGGCTCTAATACAGTTTGAAACCCTGCAAGTAGCAAAATAATCGAAATTTGGAATGAGCTACATTGTTTAAGATTTACAGATAATGGGAAGCTGTGTTAACGTAGTGGGTTTATTGACCCTTTTTGTTTCTTTCTTCTTTTTGTGTGTGAGTGTGGGTTTTTTTTTAAAAAAAAATTTCTTATTTTCTACTATTTTTCCTTTTTCTTTTTGGCTTTACTTTTATCTTATTTTTTTAATTTTAAAGTTAGCTGGCCTTATTATACTCAAATGCTTGTTAAAGAATTATGCCGGGTATGGGACCTGCGAAGCCGTAAGGGGGTTAGGGAGGGGGGATTATAGGGGGGAGGGGGGAGGGTGGAATTACAGTTTCAATCCTTAGAACAACAAGAATTCACTTGTGTACTGCGGCTCGTTTTTCTTTTTTTTTTTTTTTTCCTTTTTTCTTTTTCTACTTTTATTTTAAAAACAAACTGAGTTGTATGGATACACCAAAGCGAGGAGAAGAGGGAAAGAGAAGGGAGAAGTAAAGAGGGAGTGAGAGGGAATGTAAGGAGGGTGAAATGGAGGGAGGGGGAGATGTCTGAGGGGGTAGGGAAGTAGAAGAGGGGAATGCTGGAGGGGTGAAAGGAAAGTTGGAGGGGGAGAAGAGAGGGTGTATGGGGGAATGAAGTGTTATGTTGGGTTTTTTTTTTTCCTTTTTTCTTTTTTTTATGCACAGTATATAAGTGATTGTATAAAATGAAAATGAAAATGAAATAAATAAAATGTATTTCTGAAATATAAGTGGTTCTATCGTGTTTTTGTTCTATATTCATATTTTCAATTGCATGTCTAGGAATTGCCCACATGGGCAATTTGTCATTTAGTTTATGTTGATATTTTTTCCAAACCCGCAATAAGGCATTTCTTAAAATATGATTTTTGAAATTCTTATCCAGTTTTTTGTTGAATAACAAGTAAGCATGCCAACCATATACCAAATCATGTCCCTCAATATTCAATATTCTGTCATTGGTTAAATGGATCCAATCACTAATTGCAGATAAAGCCACTGCATCATAATATAATTTTAAATTTGGTAATTTCAATCCTCCTCTTTCACGTACATCTTGCATTATTTTCATCTTAACCCTCGGCTTCTTTCCTGCCCATACAAATTTGTTGATACCCTTCTGCCATTCTAAAAGGTTCGCATCTCTTTTAAGTATTGGTAACATTTGAAACAAAAATAAAAATTTTGGTAAAATATTCATTTTCACTGCCGCTATCCTTCCCAACAAAGATAAATGCAGTTTCTCCCACCTTTTCATCTCCATTTGTATACTATGCCAGAGTGGTTCATAATTATGCTTGTATAATTTCCCATTTGAAGTTAAAATATTAACTCCAAGATATTTGACTTTTTTAACAACCTCACATCCTAACATCACTCCCAATTCTTCCTTCTGTTTGGTATTCATATTCATTGCTAATATTTTGTTTTTTCCTAAATTAATTTTAAATCCAGAGACTTGACCATATTGATTAATCGTATTCATTAAAACCTTACTGGATTCCTGCGGTTGTTTCAATATTATAACCAAATCGTCCGCAAAAGCGCGGACTCTGTATTCTTGCTGTCTGATCTTGATCCCTTTTAAAGCATCCAAAGCCTGTATCTTATTCAGCAATACTTCCAAAGTTATAATAAACAATAGTGGGGACAAAGGACAACCCTGTCTTGTACCTTTTTCTATTTGAAAGGAATCTGTTAAACTTCCATTAACTATAATTTGGACTTTTTGCTGCTGATATATTGCACCAATTGACCTTAAAAAGCCATCTCCTATCTGCATTTTTTGCAATATCTTCAACAAGAATTGCCAATTGACTCGATCAAAGGCTTTCTCAGCGTCCAAAAATATGAATGCGGCAGGAATTTGATTATTCTTTCCCAAGTATTCTAAAGCATTAGTAATTAACCTGACATTGCTCTTCATCTGTCTGCCCTGTATAAAACCTGTTTGGTCAGTATGTATCAGTTGTTGGATAACCACCATTAACCTATTTGCTAATATTTTGGTAAAAATTTTATAATCTACATTAAGTAGTGAAATAGGTCTATAATTTTTCGGCTGAGTAAGATCTTGGTCTTCTTTGGGTATCAACGATATGAACGCTGTCTTCCATGAGGGGGGCACTTTACCTTCCAATTGAATTTTATTAAATAATTCTCTAAGAGGTTCTACCATTTCTAACTGTAAGTTTCTATAATAAACGGCTGTTAAGCCATCTGTACCTGGTGCTTTCCCTAGCTTTAATTGTTTGATTACCTGCAGGATTTCCCCAGAGGTTATTGGTTGGTTCAACCTATACCTATGTTCTTCGCTAACTAGGGGGATTTTCTCTTTATCTAAGTATTTATTTATATCTAAGTCCCTAATTTTGTCCCCTTTATACAACTCTGTAAAAAATTCTCGAAATCCCTTTTGGATCTCTTCCTGCTGAAACACTTCCTTCCCTCTGTAACACAATTTGGATACATTTCGAATTTTCCTTTTTTTCCTGATCTGATAAGCCAACCATCTACCGGGTTTATTTGCATTGCAGAAAGTATTATGTTTAGCATATAATAAACTGGTGGCTACCTGGTCAGAGATCAGCATATCAAATTGAGATTTTAATATGGAAATTGCTTCTTTAGTCTTTGTATCACCTGGGTTCAATATTAATTCCTGCTCTTTCGCTTTAATTTCCTCTTCCAATTCTTTACGTTTTTGCCCTTGTTTATGTCTATGTATTTTGTTTATATTTATCAATACTCCTCTCATATAGGCTTTGCTTGCATCCCATACATATTCCATAGGTGTACCCTTATTCATGTTAAAAACAAAGTATTCAGATAACAATTTTTTACAATCATTAACATACTTTTCATATCTGAATAAATTTTCATTCAGCCTCCAGGACCTTCTAGCCTGAACTACCCTTCCCAGCTCCATCCAAACTGGGTTATGATCCGAAAGGACTCTGGCCGTAATCTTTGTCTTCTTCACCCTAGAAAGTAAATCATTAGTAATTAATATAAAGTCGATCCTTGAAAAAGATTGATGTCTGTCGGAGAAGAAGGTAAAGTCATATTCTTCTGCATGCCTTTCACGCCAAACGTCTCGCAGTTCGAAGTCGTCTATCATGTCAAAAAAGGATTTGGGTAGTTTAGCTCGGAATTTAGTATTCGGGCGAGATGTCTTCTTATCTCTTTTGGTGTCAATCACGCCATTCCAATCACCCAATAGTATGCACGACTTAAAGTCCCACTGTACTAATTTAGCATGGAGATTTCTATAAAATCCATCTTGTTGTTGATTAGGAGCATAGATTCCCAAAAGCAGTGTCTTTTTCCCTTCTAAGATTAAATCTAATGCGATATATCTTCCAAAGGGATCTGCTTCGATTAGCTCAGCTTTAATGTCTTTCCTTAAGTATACTACTATACCATTTTTTTTTTCCGTAGCAGAGGTCACAAAGTGTTGACCAAGTTTGGGATTGAACAGATATTTTTGATCAGTTATTTTGATATGAGTTTCCTGCAAACAAATTTTATCATTCTTAGATTGTTTAAGATAATGAAATATTTTCTTTCTCTTCTGTGGAGAGTTCAGTCCATTAACATTCCATGTCAGAATCTTAGTTGTCATTTTTGGTTGCCTGAAGCTTTTTTAGAGCCTCCCGCATGGCCTGTCTCACCTTGGGTCTAGCTCCTCCCACAGCTTCTGAGCTTGTTGCTGTAGCTCCTTGGTCAATGGCCGAAAATTGTAAAGATTGTTGCGTTATGGCTTGTTTTTCTGTTTGTCTGGTGGTCATATGGTTAGATCTTTGTTCCTTAACCCCTTGCCCTTCTGGGAGGGGGAGATGATACGTTTTGTCTGGTGATTGTGTAGTTTGCTGTTTCTCTTGTCCTGCTTGTGGTTTTTCTCCATATCCCGATGGTTCAGGGTGCCCCACTTTCAAAATCTTATGATAGAAATCTCGAGCTTTCCATACAGAGTTGAGACGATATCTTTGCTTATCAAATGTAACTATGATGCCAAACGGGGCATCCCATCTGTACTGTATCTGGCGCTTTCTGAGCTCTTCCACCAAAAAAGCATAATCTCTTCTGGCTCTTAGCATTTGAGGTGGTATCTCTTTCAAAACCATCAAATCCTGTCCGCCAATTTGAAGTTTGGTATTGTAGGACTCTTGTAATATCTTATTTCTGGATTCTCTTGTAACAAAATATATTACCACGTCTCGGGGGAATTGCTTTTGTTTTGCCGCCCAGGAGTTGACGCGAAAAATTTTATCAATCTGCCAATCAAAATTGGATCCCGGTCTTCCCACCAGACAGTCAAAGGCCTCAGAAAAGTTGAAAACGCAGAAAAACAACTTGTTATGACAAATTATAAAAAGACAGAGCTTGCATTAAGAGTTAGGGGATTGCGCGAAAACGATCAGGAGAACTTGAAACAGATTTTTTCTGAGGCTTTCAGTCGTTCGGTGGGAAATCCGGGACTCAAATTTGATTGGCAGATCCAGAAAATTTACCATCATAATTCGTGGGTGGCAAAACAGAGACAGCTCCCGAGAGATGTAATTATATATCTTGCTACAAGAGAATCCAGAAACGCGATGCTACAAGAGTTTTATAATACCAGGCTGCAAATTGATGGACAGGACTTGATTGTTTTCAAGGAAATACCACCTCAAATGTTAAGAGCCAGGAGAGACTATGCTTTTCTAGTTAAAGAACTCAGAAATCGTCAGATACAGTATAGATGGGATGTGCCTTTTGGTATTATAATCACATTCGGTGAGCAAAAATATCGTCTTAACTCTGTATGGGAAGCCCGAGATTTTTACCATAAGATCTTAAAGGCGGAACATCTTGAATCACCTGGACTTGGAGAAAGACAAAGAGAAGGACAAGAGAAACTATGTAACACACAATTACAAAACAGGAAGTATCATTTTCCCCTTCCGGAAGAGCAGGAGACCAGAGAACAAGGACCCAGTCGTGCTCTTAGACGAATGGGAAAATAAGGTGGATTGCAGCAACATTTATGATCATCAACTATTGATTAAGGAGACATGTATGAACTCATTACAAAAGAGAAAGCAAATATTTTACTATATCAAACAGCTTTAAAATGATATAATTCCTCTGTAAGAAAATTATATTTAATTAACTGACCCAAAATATTGGCTTAATTTTGAACTTGGTTAACATTCTGTGACTTTTGTTTTGTATAAAATGATATAGTTGTATACCGAGGAAGAGACATTAAGGTTGAACGAACTGATGTTGATTTTTTTTTTGGAAGATATATTGTATGGGATCTAAAAAGACTTAATGGATAATTTTGAATTTTCCTTTATATAAATTACTGATGACTTATTTTCCAGGGTGGAGGGCGGAGATCGTGGTGGTTCTCTTGGATCGCAGCCCAATTTGGATGGAGTTGGGAGGTGTGGTGTAGATGGGAGGGTAGTGGAGGTTGAATGAGAGCTTACTTTGAGATGGAACTGTAAAAATTGCTATCTGAATATACTGCTTGGAAGGATACATCCAGGGAGTTTGCAGGAAGGCGGAGCATATATGAGAGGAGTACGGATGAATATAAAATATATATATATATGGATGTATATGGATACAGATAGAGGCAGGGACGAGAAGAGCTGGAAGAGGAAACTGAGAGAAGAACTTGAGATGTGTTTAAATTGTGTCAGAGAGGAAGGAAGCATAAAAGGGACAAATTAAGGGTTTGGAAATAGATAGATATTTAGATAAAGGGATAAGGCCCCTAGCTAGAGAAAAATTCTACTTGGTTAACTTACTTGGTTTTAATATATGTTGAAATCCTGCAGGTAATTAACTAATTAAGATTAGGAATGATGTAAACCGCTTAGTTTTTTTTTCCTTTCCTTTTTGTTTAATGATAAGAAGCTGAGCTCAATGTAGAGAGTTTATTGATTTTCTTTCTTTTTTTTAGTACTTTTTCTTCTATTCTTTTCCTTTTTCTTTTCACTTTTAACTTACTTGGTTTTAATATACTCAAGACTGTGTTTGATAAAAAGCTATACCGGGTACGGGATTTGGGAAGTCGTAAGGGGGGAAGGGAGGGGGGATTATAGGGGGGAGGGGGGGAAGGGGGTAATATAGTTTATGTTAATCTTTAGAACAACAAGAATGCACTTGTATACTGTTGCTTTTTTCTTTTCCTTTTTTAAATTTTAGTATAAAATAAGAAGCCGAATACATCGATGGATAGTAGAAATACACCGAAGTGAGGAGTAGAGGGAAAGAAGAGAGAGGGGTAGAGAGGGAGTGAGAGGGGAATGGAAAGAGGGTGAGATGGAAGGGAGGGGGAGAAAGGAACATTAGAGGGGGAGGGGAAGTAGAAGAGGGGAATGTTGAAGGGGAGAAAAGAAAGTTGGAGGGGGGAGAAAGAAAGGGTGTATGGAGGGTTGAAGCACTATGTTGGTTTTGTATTTTGGAATATAAGAAGAGTTGTGTTTATTGCTTAATGTTATATGGCCTTAATCATGCACAGTATATATGTGATTGTATAAAATGAAAATGAAAATGAAATAAAATTTTAACACTCAAAAATAAAAAAAAATAAAAAAAGTAAAAAAAAAACATTGAGCACTATCTAACAAATTAAAATTCAATGGTGAAAAAATAAGTTTCTATGTTTAGGCAAGAAAAACAAAATTATTGTAGGGTTTCCAGCCTAGGCAGTGGGTTGGAATAGAAGCCCTCCATGATCACTTCCAAGTCTGTTATTCTATTATATTCTGCTTATTTCATTGTTTGTTCATTTGTGATAATTTATTTGGGACCCATTCACTGTCAGGGTTTCTGGGCTGCTGAAAAAAATCCAAATAATAAACATTCCTACACACAAACACAAACACACACAAACACACACACAAAACCTCTGGGAATGACAATCCATTAGATAAGCCACTTGACGGGCTCCATCCCACTCTGGGTTCCAAAGGCATGTTGGCAAAAGGGCCTTGCTGAAGATAATCAAAGTAGTCCCAATCTAACCTCCATGGGGACGAAGTTCCAAAGAGTTGGAGGTACCATAGGCCCATTTTCTGAGTCCTTCCATATGGAGAGGAGACCGTCCCTGCCTCCCCACTCTGGTGAGTCGGGAGGATGTGACCAGGATGAGATGGTCCTTCAAATAACATGGTCCCAACCATGTTAGGATTTAAAGGTGACAAGCTTTACCCAGAAGGAAATTGGCAGCCAATGCAGCTGTTACAGGAGAGGCGACACATCTGAACACCTGGGTCTGTACAAAATCATCTTCTTCTACTTCTACTTCTACTACTTCTTCTTCCTCTTCCTCTTCCTCTTCCTCTTCTTCTTCTTTCTCCTCTCCTCCTCCTCCTCCTAACCTTCATATTTTATGGACAGTACATTGACTGGGTCAAACCTTTTCTAAACCACATAAACAAAAGAAATACAAATAAATATCTGTACAAATCTTCCAACTTCAACAATATTGGTCTCTTTCCATAGTCCTTTACTAATACAACAAAATGTAACAAAAAGGCAACAGTAAAAATATTGGGTTTCTGGATGGTCTCTTGTGACGAGCCAAAGGACAGAGAATGGAAGTAGTGATCTTCCTCCCATATTTGGGCATACCGGGGTTTGTAAAAATCTAATAGATACCTTTCACCCTGGCTTCACGGATAATGGATAAGAGCCTGTGGCCTAATGGCTAAGATGTCTGCCTAGTATGTAATATTGGGTTTCTGTCTGGATGGTCTCTTGTGACGAGCCGAAGAATAGAGAATGGAAGTGTGACCTTCCTCCCATATTTGGGCATACCAGGGGTTGTGACTTTAATTATATATATATATATATATATATATATATATATATATATATATATATATATATATATATATATATATATATATATATATATATATATATATATATATATATATATATATATATATATATATATATATATATATATATATATATATATATATATATATATATAGATTTTTTACAACCCCTGGTAAGCCCCAATTATGGGAGGAAGCTAACTGCTTCCATCATCTGTCAATCGGCTCGTCACAAGAGTGATATATATATTCTTAGCCAGTTCCCCAAAAATTGTTTATTTCAGTAAATGATGTTACAGCATAAATGTAGGTTTTATATCTAACATAAGCCATTCTGTCTTTCCAATGTTTCTAGTTCTGGGAGAAGAAATCATATGTTAAAATGTTAGCAGTAGAATACTAGAAACTTTGGTGCAAAAAAAGTTTCCACTGAGTTCAAGGTAATTATTTAAAAAAAGTTTCTGCATTGTTACTCCTCGTGATTGATATCTGCTGGATATGTTCCTATTCTATTTTGTGAAAAATCAATAGAAAATAAATGTTTTTAGATTCAAAAGAATACTTTCAACAATTTCAACAACTAGGCATATATTTTATTGCAAATCTCCCTTATATGACTTGCTTTGGCATTTGCTCATATGTAAAAAAAAAAAAGTTGAACCAGTAGCCAATTATTATCTCAGCAAAACAAAATAATTATACCCTACAGGAATCACCATGTTTTCTTGACTGGGACAAAACACCAAAGTCTTTGCAGAAGAGAACAATATTCAATAACAGTCAAGGTATCAGTTTGGATAAAAAGAAACATTTGAAGCACAAGAAGTTTGGTACAAGGATAACAAAAGCTCTGTTGGACACATTGCTTCAGATTTCTACCCTCTCTTCTCTTCTGCCAGAGTATCTGTTCAAATACTGTACAGGATACAAATTTGCGCTCACATGGATCTTCAAGTAGAAAAGAACAGATTTTCCCATTAGGTGCATTCTCACATATAACCTTGGATCGATCTTCAGATGAAGCATTGGACTCTAGGTACTTTCTGATCGGGAGGATGGAAGGGAAAACATTTTCACAGTAACAAAAGCATGAAGATGTTTCTTGTGATGTTTTTGGTGTACAAAGTAGTCACTTTGAAATGCCCTGCAAGTGATGCTTTCCTTGTTCCACATGAGTGGTACCAGCCTGGAGACCTCATCATTGGTGGGATGGCATCTCACTTCGCTTACCACCTTTATGAAGCTAAATTTAGCGAAAATCCTTCTAAGAAACCTTATGAGATACCAGTGTAAGAATTTTTTTCTCTATGTCTAACCTTACTCAGATTTTCAAAAATCCTTTCTATGACTAAAAAGTTATTTGTGCGTAACTGTAAGGTGTAAAATATAATCTATGTCTCCCCTTTCTTCCAATTGTATCTGTTTACGAAAGGAGAAATAACCTTTGTGAGATATTAAAACCAATTCTTATACTCACAATGCAAAAGACAACTCTGGTTCACAATTCAAAGATTTATTGCAAAGAAATGAAATAGAGGTTGCAAGTGTGGCCTTCCAGACTCTTCCTGAGTACAAAGAGTGCAAAAAACAGGTTTCAAGCAATACAATTTATATTTTTCTAATCATTACACATGATGCTTAAGAAGATCATCTCCACATCTCCAAAGTCATTCTTTGAAGTTAATTAGCATTTCAAGAGATCAGAGGGACCCTTCCTGCAGACTGCTTTATCTTATCAAAGATTTTCAAAAATCCTTTATATGACTAAAAAGTTCTCTCTGCATAAACATTGTGTTTAAAATATTATCTATGCCTTCCCTTTCTTCCAATTGTATCTGTTAAAGAAAGGAGAAATAACCTTCTTAACATTATCTTAAGGTATTTCACATGAAATGTATAAAAGTTCAAATCAAGAAGTCTCTATATGAAGATTTACTGGGATAAGATAATTTTTAGAAAGATTTGACAATATCTCTCCTCACAAAATACATATATTTGGCAAATAAGTGACACCTACTGAATCTGCTCATAAACCTTTTTTTAAAAAAATGTCTTAGAGAATATAGTATTTTGAAAAAAGTGACCACTTGTATTAGTTGTGGTACATATTTCTTGGAAGTCGGGGAAATGCTGTGTAAAATAAATTTGATCTCTGTAGAAATTACCAATATAAGAGTATATTTTAGTTCAGGGTGGAAATGAGGGGTCCTCTCACATTGATTGTTTTCTTGAAGACGTTTCATTAGCCATACTAGATAATATCATCAGTGTTAGGTTGTGATGATGTTATGTTCTTTGGGAGATGAAATGTCTGGAAGAAAACAACCAGGCTCAGAGAACATTAACGACCCCTCTGTAGAAATTTTAGAAAAACTATTCTCTTTCTATTACTGTCAGAGAAAGAAATGTTTGTTATTGAAACAGAAATGTTGTCACCTGATGAGAATTCTCAATTTTCCCTTTCAACTGGGGGGTATTTAAATTTTTGCAGCATATTCACCAAATTTCACCAGCATGTCCTCGCCTTGGCCTTTGCTGTGAAGGAGAACAACGAGGATTCAAAGATTTTACCTAATGTCACTCTTGGGTTCCACATATTTGACAGTTACCTCAATGCAAGGATGACCTATCGCACCACTCTGGACCTGCTTTTCAAATCCCAGGAATTTGTCCCTAACTACAAGTGTGACAGCCAGAAAAATCTCATGGCTATCATTGGAGGACTGGATTTTGTCACATCATCTCATGTTGCTGAAATTACTGGATCCTTCAAAATTCCACAAGTAAGTTGTGAAAGGGTTAAAGGAGAAGAATTCTATATTCTGTTCTTGATGTTGTTCTGGATTAATTAAGGAACAATAAAGATTAGAGTTATGTTTGTATTAAGATGTTCTGCCTGGCTTATGGTCTATTAGTTGACATACTTTTGAAACTACAATGCCGAATACAAGAACTGAGTATCCACAGACAGTCCACACCTGAGAAAAGAGTTGAGAATAGTATGCTTTATTTCTGTCAAAAGAATTGATCAATTCTATGTGTTTGAAATAATTCCAATAAATTCCTTTCCGTATTTATACTTAGAAGAATTTCAGGGAAACAATTCCTTCCTTGCATATATTTTATATGAAAACTCAATCAGGAGAATTTCATTTGATCTTACAACTCAAGAGAATACTACTCCATTTTCTTGCAGCTGACATATGGCTCATTACCCCAAGAGCAATTTCAGACCAATAAGCTATCTTCACTTTATTTCATGGTCCCCAAAGAAGACCATCAGTACATTGGGATTGTCCAACTGCTTCACCATTTCAAGTGGACATGGATTGGGATATTTGCTGTTGATAACAACGATGGAGAAAATTTCTTACAGAAAATGCTGCCCTTGCTTTCAGAGAACGGAATCTGTATATCATTCATAGAAAGACTTCAACAGCTAATCCACTTGGAAGACTTCCTAAAAGTAATTGAAAAAATCTTAATTATTTCCATGAATTGGATAAATAGCAAAGCCAATGCATTTCTTGTCTATGGAGAATCATTGACAATTATGTGGCTGAGAGTTGTCACATTTATGGTAGATCCTGAAAGCAAGGAAATTGCATTATTTAGAAGGGTGTGGATTATGACTGCCCAGATTGATTTCTTATTATCAGGATTTCAAATCACATTGGATCTCACAATGTTCCATGGAGCTATTTCCTTTGCCATTCATTCAACAGCAGTTGCAGGTTTCAAGGAATTTCTTCAGATCATGAATCCTCTTTCAGACTACAGAGATCAGTTTCTGCAGGAAGTTTGGGAACAAGCATTTGATTGTTCATTTCCAAAACCAGAGTTAAAAGAAATACAAGACATTTTCCAGAAGGAAGGTAGAATATGCACTGAGGAGATGAAGCTAGAGGATCTCCCTGGACCTGCCTTTGAAATGGAGATGACTGGCCATAGCTACAGCGTCTACAATGCTGTTTATTCTGTGGCTCATGCTTTGCAGGCTTTGTACACTTTACCATACAATAGAAAAAAAACAATGATGAGTAAAAATCCTGACCTTCCACATCTCCCAGCTTGGCAGGTATTCCCTTTGCTTTGGCCATTTCTGTTATTTCAATAAGTAACTTGTCGTAGAATTATGTTTTGAAACGATTTTGGAAAGTCTTAATATTTTCTCCATGTGAAATCAAGCACAAGAAACAACCTAGAAATAAGGAGGAATTCTGTGATGGTGACAACAATTAACCATTAATTGGTGGAACAGCTTGTCTTCTGAAGTTTTGAATATTCTCAACACTGGGGATTTTTATTTAGAGACGGACAGCCACTTATCTGAAATAGCAAAGGGTCTCCTCCTTGAGTAGGGTGTTGGATTAGAAGACCTCCAAGTCTTCTGACTCTGAAATGCTGTTCCGTCTTAAATAGATATTGAAAAAATAATTTATGTTGTTGTTCTGGAGCTACTGTATAAATTATGGTTTAGTTGTCAGTAGAGGTTATTTAGTAAATCACCATATATTGCATAATAAGAGATAGTTAAAATTATAATTTAGATTACTTTTCATTGCCTCCTCCAACAATAATCAATTCTCCAAGAATTTTCATGTGACTCATGGACTTGTCATAGAAGGAATGATGCTTTCATGGAATGAAATAAAAATGGGCCTTTTAGTTGTGAAATCCATAGTATGAAACATGAAATACATTTGCAATAATCTCTATCTTGCATCTTTCTATGAAGGAATGCTTTAGTCTCAGAACCTAAAATTTGAGTAGCGGACAATGAGGAAAGATTAGATATGATCTAGGTGGAATTAATTCTTTATATAGTAGATTTAAATCATTTGTGTAAAAATCATGGCCCACGGGCCAGCTGGATCACACACTATCCATGCTTACCCCTGGTTTAGTGAAGGGGGAAAAAGTTGTGACATGTCACATGATGGCATGATGGTGTGAGTTTGACACCCCTGATCTAAATCATAATTCAAGGAAGGTACATAATTCCATAACCTTTTATTCATTCTGCTTCAGTTCATTCTTACTCTTCCTTATATTAATATCAATAATATAGATAGATAGATAGATAGATAGATAGATAGATAGATAGATGGATGGATGGGTGGGTGGGTGGGTGGGTGGGTGGGTGGGTGGGTGGGTGGGTGGGTGGGTGGGTGGGTGGGTGGAGGGAGGGAGAGAGAGAGAGAGAGAGAGAAAGAGAGAGATAGGACACGTACATTATCAGGCAATATTGATTGTAATATTTTTTTATTAAGTTCATACTTAATAATAGTTATAGGATTAGGAAGAATGAGGAAATGAAACTTAAATATGATTTTCTCTTCGTTATTATTTTGCTTTTAATTCCCTCTCCCTTTTATTCCCTTTCAAGTAGCTCCATTCACATCTTCGAGGCATTTCTTTTAACAATTCAGCTGGGGAGAGAGTGTTTCTGAATGAGAAAGGGGAAGCAACAGGTGGATTCGACATCATCAACTTGATCACTTTTCCAAACAGATCCTTTCGGAAAGTTAGAGTTGGAAAGATGGATCTTCAGGCTCTAAAAGGGAAGGAATTGTGGATTAATGATGATGTGATTGTTTGGAGTCCAGCTTTTAACCAGGTATCAAATTAATGATTCCACCTTAGTCTATTGTGATCCATGCCTTAACCCATTATGATCCCATATTGAACATAATCTCTTTAGAAATCTAATTTCTAGTCTTTTTTAAATAAACAATAGCACATTTTTTCAAATGTTGTGGACATCATATTGTATTCTCAAATTGACACAGTATGATATTGAGGAACTCCGGGAGATGAAGCGCCGAAAGAGACGCCTAGAGCAACAATGGAGATACAGTAAGTCTGAGTCAGACCGAGCGCTTTTAACATCCAGCATCAGAGTCTACCTTCGAGCAATCAAGACGACAAAAAGAACATACATTGCCTCTCTGATAGATTCCGCTGAGTCGCGCCCAGCCACCTTGTTCAGGATAACCCGTTCCCTCCTAAATAGGAGGGATACGAGCGATCCTTTGCAAGGCAGAGCTGAGGACTACGTCCAATTCCTCGCGGATAAAGTTGCTCGGCTTCGGATGGACCTGGACTCCAATTGCGCAGAGCCAGCTGAGGCACCAGGAGAGAATCTGGATGGACATCACTGGATTGATTTTCAAGCTGTTACCCCTGAGGAAGTGAACAAGGCCATGGGAGCCGTAAGTGCTTCCACATGTGTACTGGACCCGTGCCCCTCCTGGCTGGTTGCTAACAGCAGGGAGGTGACACGGGGCTGGATCCAGGCGGTTTTACCGCCTCCCATCGGGAGGGGTTCTTTCCCCCCGCTTTAAAGGTGGTGGTGGTGAGACCCCTTCTGAAGAAGCCATCTTTGGATCCAGCCGTTTTAAACAACTATCGTCCAGTCTCCAACCTCCCCTTCGTGGGGAAGGTTGTTGAGAAGGTGGTGGCCTTTTAGCTCCAGCGATCCTTGGAAGAAACCGATTATCTAGATCCCTTCCAGTTGGGATTTAGGCCTGGCTACAGCATGGAAACCGCTTTGGTCGCGCTGACCGATGATCTCTGGAGAGCCAAGGATAGAGGTCATGCCTCTGTCCTAGTGCTCCTTGACCTCTCAGCGTCCTTTAATACCATCGACCATGGTATCCTTCTGCGATGACTGCGGGAGGTGGGGGTGGGAGGCACTGTTTTACGGTGGTTCTCCTCTTACTTCTCGGACAGGTCGCAGTCGGTGTTGGTCGGAGGGCAGAGATTGACCCCTAGGCCCCTGAATTATGGGGTGCTGCAGGGTTCGGTCCTGTCCCCCACTCCTGTTTAATATCTACATGAAGCCGCTGGGTGAGATCATTCAACGGCACGGGATAAAATACCACCAGTATGCGGACGATACACAATTGTATCTGTCCGCCCCATGCCAACTCAGTGAAGCGGTTGACGTGATGTGCCAGTGCCTCGAGGCTGTTAGGGCCTGGATGGGGGTTAACAAGCTTGTACGCAATCCGGATAAGACCGAGTGGCTGGTGTGTTTCCCTCTTACTAATTGGCCAAGTTTTCCATCTCTCAGGCTGGGGGGTCAAACAGTATGCCTCTCAGACAGGGTTCGCAATTTGGGAGTCCTCCTGGACCCACAGCTGACTTTCGAACACTACTTGTCGGCTGTGACCAGGGGGGCATTTGGCCAGGTTCTCCTGATGCACCAGTTGCGTCCCTACCTGAACTGGGAGGCCCTCACAACAGTCACTCATGCCATTGTGACCACTAGACTGGACTACTGCAACGTGCTCTACATGGGGCAGCCCTTGAAGAGCATTCGGAGACTTCAGCTTGTCCAGAATGCAGCCGCGCGAGCGATCGTGGGTGCACCTTGGTTCACCCACGTAACACCTATCCTCCGCGAGCTGCACTGGCTGCCTATTGGTCTTCGGATACGCTTCAAGGCGCTAGTCGTCACTTATAAAGCCCTTCATGGTATTGGACCTGGGTACTTGAGAGACCGCCTGCTGCCAATTACCTCCAATAGACCGATTAGATCCCACAGATTAGGCCTCCTCCGAATTCCATCCGCCGGCCAATGCCGACTGGCGACTACCCGGAGGAGAGCCTTCTCTGTGGCTGCTCCGACCCTCTGGAACGAGTTCCCCATGGAGATTCGAACCCTCACCGCCCTCCAGGCCTTCCGCAAAGCCCTTAAAACCTGGCTGTTCTGACAGGCCTGGGGTTAAAGAGCTTTGCCCCCCTTCTCGAATGGTATGGCTGTTGTGTGTTTTTAAATTTTGTATTGTTATGTTTGTCTTTTTATCCCCCTGTCTGTACCCCCTTCCCTGACTGAATTGTGAGCAGCCCTGAGTCCCCTTCGGGGAAAAGGGCGGCATATAAATGTAACAAATCCAATCCAATCCAATCCAATATTGCAATCTAAAAGCCAGGATGGCATATTTGGTGGGCATTTCCACTTGAAATCACAAGAGTGGCCATGCTTGCATGACATCGTTACCATGTATTTACCCTACTGTTCAGACAGGAGTTTTTGTACCTCATTATATTTTCTCAATTATTTTTCAGTTGTTGTTGAAGCTGTTAATATGCTGCATTCTTTTAGGAAGTCAATAATCATGTTACTACATGATAAGGAGAAAATTCAGAAACTGTCTTTAAAACTCTCCTTTTCAAAACATATCCATGTTTATCATCAGGTTCTTCCATTTTCTCAATGCAATGACCCTTGTTTACCTGGATCCTGGAAGAAAGGAATTGAGGGAAGTCAGTTCTGCTGCTATGACTGTGTTCCATGCCCAGAAGGGAAGATTTCGAATCAAAATGGTAGGGTAGAAATTCTACCAATTTTCATTAGAAATAAGGGAACTTTAATAAACTACATGGGTGCATAAAAATAATCTTATTATTTTCAATAATTTGGAAGGCCTAGATGACATTTTTTTTATTTTCCTTCCAGATATGGACGACTGTTTTCAATGTTCAGAAGATCATTACCCAAATAAAGAAAAGAATGGATGTATCCTGAAATTGCTGGTCTTTCTAACTTTTGAAGAAACCTTAGGAATTGGTTTAACCTCAGCAGCTCTTGGTTTCTTCTTCTTGACTTCATGGGTACTTGGAACTGTTTTTAAGAACAGGGATACCCCCATTGTCAAAGCCAATAACCGGTCTCTCACCTACACCCTGCTTGTCTCTCTTCTGCTCTGTTTTCTCTCCTCTTTGCTCTTCCTCAGCCAACCTGGCAAAGTGATCTGCCTTCTCCGACAATCAATGTTTGGCATCACTTTTTCAGTGGCCATTTCTAGTGTACTGGCCAAAACCATCACTGTGGTTGTGGCATTCATAGCCACTAAACCAGGATCTCAGATGAGGAAATGGGTGGGGAAAAGATTGGCTCTTTCTATTGTCCTTTCCTGCTCCTTATTACAAGTATGTATTTGTATTCTTTGGTTGTCGACATCTCCCCCATTCCCTGATTTGGACATGCATTCAGAGTTCCAAAAAATGATTTTACAATGCAATGAGGGGTCAGCTTTCTTCTTCTATTGTGTCTTGGGCTACATGGGTATCTTGGCCATTGCCAGCTTTATTGTGGCTTTCCTTGCCCGTAAATTACCTAACAGCTTTAACGAAGCCAAGTTCATCACCTTCAGCATGTTGGCCTTCTGCAGTGTGTGGATCTCCTTCTTTCCAGCCTATCTGAGCACAAAGGGAAAAGCCATGGTAGCTGTGGAGATCTTCTCCATCTTGGCCTCCAGCGCTGCATTACTGGGGTGCATATTCCTCCCAAAATGCTACATCATTGTTTTGCGGCCTGACCTCAACCACAGGGATCAACTAATAAAAAGGAATGAACACATCATGTGATCTTTCTTTCTAAGTACAATTGTTGAGAAACCATAGAAAAAACTGTTTGCTGCCTACAGGTATATATAAAACATATAGCAATATTGTTTTGTTTTGTTTTTCTGTGAAGGAAGGATTTATGTAAGGTATTTAAGATTTATTCATATTTAAGCCCATTCCAAAGTAAGTGCTCATGTTGCTGCATTTCCCTCATTGTCCAAGATTCTTTATCCTAATCAATTTCCCTTTCAACACTCCTGTTGTACTTGACTTTGACCTAGTTTTCTTAGCTGCTATTAGGGTATTTCATATATTGACTCAGATGATGTCCAATATTTACAAGGACATTTTCCTGGGTTTTATTCTTTCATTTCGTAAAGCACTATACAAATGTAGTAAAATGCTGACTGCCATTTTATGAATATATATTTAACACAGTGTTGTAGGATATTAGTTTGGATTTCTTCGGGTTCTTTGAAGTATAAAATATATTGAGATTGTGAATCCTGAATATTTAACTGTATTGAAAGAAAACGGCTTTCGTACTGGATTATAACAATTCAATCTCTACATATAAATCTATTTCCTCTGTAAATTACTATCATGTATTAATAATATGGGAAATTTATTGAAATGAATTTTTCCCAGACAAAAAAAAAATACCTACAATACAATCCTAGGCTACATTAATAGGTAAAGCTAAAGGTTCCACTCACACATAAAGTATGTACTAGTTGTTCCTAACTCCAGGGGGTGGTGTTCATCTCTGTTTCAAGGCCAAATAGCCAGCAGTGTCTGAAGACATATCTGTGGTCATGTGGCCGGCATGACTAAATGCCGAAGGCACATGGAATGCTGTTATCTTCCCAGCAAACATAGTTTCTGTTTTTCTACTTGGATTTTTACATGCTTTTGAAGTGCTAGGTTAGCAGAAGCTGGGACAATTTATGGGAGCTCATTCCATTATGCAGTGCTAGGGATTCAAACTGCCAAACTGCCGACCTTTCTGTTCAACAAACTCAACATCTTGGCCCCTGAGCTACCACATTAATAGAGGGATAGAATCAAGATCACATGAAGATGTAGTATCACTTTACCATGCCTCTATAAAACCACACTCAGAAAACTGTTTCCAGTTCTGGTCACCACACTATAAAAAAAATGTGGTTATGCTAGAAAGAGGGAAGAGAAGAAATAACAACAGTAATTAGGTGCTGGATGGTACAACATATGAACAATAGTTAGAGGAAGTGGGTATGACTAGTCTAGAGAAAAGAAGAAGTGGGGTGACATGACAACAATGTTCCAATATTTGAGGGACTCCTACATAAACAAGGGGTTCAAACTATTTTTAAAGACACCAAAGCATGAGACCAGAAACAATGGATGGGAACTATGCAAGGAGGGAAGCAAGTTAGAACTAAGGAGAAATTTCCTAGCGGTGAGAGCAATCAACTAATGGAATAGCTTGCCTGCAGATGTTTGGCAATTACTTCATCAAAAAAGAGACTGAAAACCATTTGTCGGAAATTGTGTAGGACCATGTTTCATACATTCTATTGCCAACACTTTAACATAATCTAAAGCAGAGGTCCCCATCTAGTCCAATCTAGGGGAACTAGGTGGCCTATAAGGGACCTTATAGCCATTTAGTCCAACCCCCCCCCCCCTCAAGTAGAGACCCTACATCTGTGATGGTGAATTTATGTCATGCATACCACAAGTGGCACATGGAGCCATTTTTGCTGGCATGAGAGCTGTCAGCTCTGCTGCAGATGTGTCCATCAGCCAGCTGATTTCCATCCTTCTGGAGGGCTCAGAGAGGCCGTTTTTGCACTCCCGGGTTCAGGAAAGCATCTGGAGGCTGGGAACAGTGAAAAAAAGGTCGCAACAGGCCAACTGGAAGTTTGGAAACAATCTGTTTCTGACTTCCGGAGAGCCTCCGGGGGGGGCAGGGGAGGATGTTTTTGCCCTCCCAGGCTTCAGGAAAGCCTCCGGAGTCCGGGGTCATGCATGCATGGAAGAGGGAGGTTGCACATGCACAGGTGGGCGAGGAAGATTGAATTGGTGTGGGCATGCACTCAATTTTGGCACGGCATAAGAAAAAGGTTTGCCATCACTGCCCTACACCATTTCTGACAAATGGCAGTCCAATCTCTTCTTGGAAGTCTCAAGTGATGAAGCCCCCATAACATCCGAAGGCAACTTCTGTTCCATTGGTAGATAGTTTTCACTGTCAGAAAGTTTCTCCTTATTTTAAGGTTGAATCTCTCCTCGATCAGTTTCCATCCATTATTCCTTGTCTGGCCTTCGGGTGCCTTGGAAAATAGCTTTTACCCCTTCTTCTTTGGCAACCCCTCAAATATTGGATATATGGTATAATATCTCCCCTGATCCTTCTCTTCAGCAGAGTAGCCATGCCCAGTCCCTGCAACTGTTCTTCATATGTCCGAGGTGGCACAGTGGTTAGGGTGCAGTACTGCAGCCACTTCAGCTGACTGCTAGTTCTGCAGCTCGGCGGTTCAAATCTCACCGGCTCAGGGTTGACTCAGCCTTCCATCCTTCCAAGGTGGCTAAAATGAGGGCCCAGATTGTGGGGGCAATATGCCAACTCTGTAAACTGCTTAGAGAGGGCTGAAAGCCCTATGAAGTGGTATATAAGTCTAACTGCTATTGCTATTCTAGTCTCCAGTCCTCTAACCATCTTGGTTGCTCTTCTCTGCATTCTTTCTAGAATCTCCACATCTTTTTTATAGTGTGGTGAACAAAACTGAATGCAGTATTCCAGATGTGGTCTTACTAAGTCTTCATAGAGTGGTATTAGTACCTCTCTTGTTCTTGATTGTATCCTTCTGCTAATGCAACTTACACTATATTGCTAAAAGTATTCGCTCACCTGCCTTTACTTGCATATGAACTTACTGTAAGTTCACCTGCCTGCCCGAGCTCCTTACCTGTCTTTTAAGGCTTCCGTGCATGCACATGGCACATACAGCATCTGCATGATGCTCCACGGAGTATCTGTAGAATCGCATAGGCTCGCAGAGGTGCAAAGATGCATGGGCGCACTGCATGCATGAGAGGGCACGCTGTGCTCATCCATACGGATGCTGCCAGAACCCACCACTGGCCCACACCCACAATGCAATGCACCCCACCCATCTGTGAATGCACTCACGACACACACACACACACACACACCGTGTGTGGGAGAATTTTCTCCCTCCCCAGGTTCTGGAGGCTTTCATGAAGCCACAAAAACAGCCTCATGTGGAGGACCTCCGGAAGCCAGAAATTGATCATTTCTGACCATCTGGTTGGCCCATTTTTCACTCTCCCCAGGCTCCAGAGACTTTCCTCAACCCTGGGGAGGGCAAAAATGGCATACCCCAGCCCTCCGAGAGGGCCAAATATCAGCTGGCTGGTGTGCCGGAGCATTCCAGGAAATATGGCTCCATGTGCCACCTGTGGTATGCGTGCCATAGGTTCACCATCACAGGTGTAGGGTCTCCTGTTTGGGGGGGGGGTGGACTAGATGGCCTATAAGGTCCCTTATAGGCCACCTAGTTCCCCTGGTTTGGACTAGATGGGGACCTCTGCTTTAGTATATGTTAAAGTGTTGGCAATAGAATGTATGAAACTTCGATACAAGAAATCTTTTCAGGATATTTAGTGAGCTTAAGGTAATGTTGTTGTTTTTTAAAAAAATACTTCTGCATTGTTACTCTTTGAAAAAAAATACATACAATAAATGACTCATACCAACTGGATCTGCTCATATTTTATTTGGTGAAAAATTGGCAGAAAATAAATGTGGTACTTTGAAAAAAGCATTATTTTTAACAATTAAATGCATATGGGATTGCCAATCTTCCATAGGCTAACTTTCATTGACTTTGCTCATTAAATAAATAGATGAACCATCAGCTACATAGTATCTCATCAAAACAAAACAATTATATCCCAGAGGAATTACTCTAGGCCAAAACTTAAAAGGCTGCACAGAAGGCTACTGAAATTCATCAACAAACCACAAGGAGATTGACACAAGAGGTAATAAGATCTCTACCAGATTTGTTGCTTCCTCTGTTCTTTTCTGCCCTAGTATCTGTTCCAATCCTGATGGCATTCTATTCTGTTCAAGATACACATTTGCACTCTCGTGGATCTCCAAATAGACAATGGTGTATTTTCTGATTAGGTGCATTCTCAGATAGAAACCTTGAATTAATCACAGGATTCACTATTGAAACTATGCAAACTTCCCTCTAGGTTAGGATAGAAGAAGATGGAAAAGAGATGTCAGATACTGAGGATTTAATAGCTGCCTGCTGATATAAGGTTGTAATCTGTAAACTGATGCAATGTAAAGCTGATGCAATGTGGTGTGTTTGTGTGTGTCCATTAGAGGGCATTCCTCTTTCTCATCGTGTATCTCATTTCTCTCCTTGCGTCTATAGCTGAGTGGTAAGGGATTTATCTCCATGGATATGTTTGAATATATTTGTATATAAGCCACTATTAACTGTATAAAGGCTTTGTGTGCTGTGTTTGGCTCCTGGGCATATCTCATAATAAAAGTCACGCTGCCAAAACAATGACAAGAGACCTTTCAAGAAGGAAGATGTTGCTCGAACTGGTGTTTCTGGTGAAGAAAATAGAGACTCTGAGCTGCCCTGAGAGTGATGCTTTCCTTGTTCCACACGAGTGGTACCAGCCTGGTGACCTCGTCATTGGTGGGATGGCATCCCACATCATTTACAATTTCTATGAAATGAATTTTAAGGAAAATCATTATCTAGGACCTAAAGACTTACCAAGGTAAGGATGTTTTTTCCCCCCTAATCTTAATAAGCTCCCCCAAAACTCCTTATGAGTAAAAGGTTTTCAACATAAATGTAGGTGTTATATGTAATCTGTGTAAAGAGCTGTGGTGGTACAGCAGTTAGAATGAAGGCTATAAATGAGTGCTTTCTCCAGGAGTTTGATCCTGAGCGGCTCAAGGTTGACTCAGCCTTCTATCTTTCCAAGGTCGGTCAAATGAAGACCCAGATTGTTGGCAGCAATAGGCTGACTCTTTAATCCACTTAGAGATAGAAGTATAAGTGAAGTGGTATATCTGCTATTGCTATTGCTAATCTAATTATATCTGTCTATTTCTAATTATGGGAGAATAAACAATTTTCTTTACTTTACGGCAAAGTGTTTGGCATATAATATATGAGAAATGTTGGAAGAACATTTAGTGAGCTTAAGATATATTTTTTTTAAAAAAAATACTGTATTTTCACTCTTAACAAAACATGCATACTGTCAAACCATTCACTAAGGGCTACATTACTGCATTACCCTATGACTATAATTAGGTGTTGTACTTTATGATTTTTGATGAATGCTTCTTGTCTTTTTATGTACACTGGGAGCATATGTACCAAAGACAAATTCCTTGTGTGTCCAATCACACTTGGCCAATAAAGAATTCTAGTCTATTCTATAAAGAATTCTACTCTACTCTACTCTACTCTACTCTACTCTACTCTACTCTACTCTACTCTACTCTACTCTACTCTACTCTACTCTACTCTACTCTACTCTACTCTACTCCACTCTACCTTACCCTACACTACACTACACTACACTACACTACACTACCCTATTCCTGTTCTTATTCTTTTCTATTCTACTCTATTCCTGTTTAGTCTACTCTACTCTATTCCAGTTCTTTATTCTATTCTATTCTATTCTATTCTATTCTATTCTATTCTATTCTATTCTATTCTATTCTATTCTATTCTATTCTATTCTATTCTATTCTATTCTATTCTATTCTACTCTATTCATACAATGAATGATTGATCCTGCTGAATTGTGAAAAATGTTAGAAATAAATGTGTACCATGAAAAAAGCACTGTTTTTGTTTCTATTAGTAGATTTTTTTTGGCAAACCATGGAAATACTGTATTAAAAAAACTTTGTACAAATTATTGAGCATTTTAGAAAGTTTATTATCTTCCATCAGAGAAAACTTTTTTAAATATTTTTTTTTATTTTCAGACAAACACAAACACACAACACATATAACATAAAAGCCTCTTCAATTACACACAGTGTGTCGATTGGTTACAAAGTCTTTCTGTGTCCTTTCCGTAGTCCTCACTTGAATTTTATCAAAATCCACATATTAACAAACAAGGTATCTTTGTATACATTGTTATTATGCTTCCTCCTATTCTAAGTCATTCAATCACTTTAGCATTGATAACATTCTCTAATAGTTTCCAATTCCATGTTTTTCCCCATTATTAGTATGATCAATCTAATATACATGTATACAAATTGTTATAATTATTAAACATCCATTGATCCCAGCTATTTTTACATCCTTTCAACATAAGGCATATTAAATTTGAAGTAAATTTATATTATAACATTTTATTACATTATCCTGAAATCATCCAATGATATTACATCTTTATAATCTATTCTATATAGAATTGTTTATCTTTTATAAAAAGGCTTTTCAACATCATCTCCATGATCCTCACTTACAGTTTGTATAAGATTTCATATTATCAATCTAGTATATATAAATGCTTTGTTATCAATATTAATCATTTATTTGACTATAGCTGTTATTACGTTGTACATTGCACTCAGAATGTAACTATATTTAACTAAATTTATTGTGACATCATTCCATTATTTTAGAATTGATAACATTCTCTAATAATTTTCAATTCCATGTTTTTCCCCATTATTAGTATGATCAATCTAATATACATGTATACAAATTGGTATAATTATTAAACATCCATTGATCCCAGCTATTTTTACATCCTTTCAACATAAGGCATATTAAATTTGAAGTAAATTTATATTATAACATTTTATTACATCATCCTGAAATCATCCAATGATATTACATTTTTATATTCTATTCTATATAAAATTGTTTAATTTTTATAAAAAGGTTTTTCAACATCATCTCCATATCCTCACTTACAGTATTGTATAAAATTTCATATTATCAATCTAGTATATATAAATGCTTTGTTATCATTATTAATCATTTATTTGACTATAGCTATTATTACATTGTACGTAGCACTCACAATTTAACTACATTTAACTAAAATTTATTGTGACATTTCATTTCATCATCCTGTATCCTTCCAGAGATAGTGTAGTCCAATATCTCTTGCCATTTGTAAAGTCTGTATTCTAAATGTTTTCTTGATAAGTCTTATGTGGACTTCTTTTAAGAACTTGTTCATTATAAGAATTCAAAGCCCTTTATCTGCTCTTTGTATCAGCTTCACTTTTGTTATCATTAGTCCTTTTGCCGAGATTACTCTCATTATTTCTGCCAAATTTTCTCTCCTTTCTTCATCTATTTTCTGACATCCGAAATGAAGATCCGGTTCATCAATTTCTCCTTTCCGTATTTCATACCTGTCATTTCCCTCCACTCTCAGTTTGCTGTCAGTGTCAACAATTTTCTTATCACTTTCATATGTCTCTCTTATTTTTTCAGCTCTGTCCTCAAACTTCATCACTGTCCCTGTACTTTTCGTATTTTGATCTATAATTTCAAGTCTCTTCAATTATCTCTGTAATTATTAAAACTTTTTGAATTTCTAAGAACATTATTTGCAAAGTTAGTGCCTTTTCTTCTTCACGTTGTGCTATTTTCCAGGTTATAAACACTGCCAAAACATCCGAGACTTTTTAGGTCAAATAAATTCAGTGGAGTTTTTCAAATCAAAACTTTTTCATTCTTTCAAAGGAATACCTGTATCAACAAAACGTTTTCACTGAGCCTTTCAGTAAACAAAGCTTATAGCTTTATATTGCCAAGCCTCTAGCCACTTGATGGCAGTGTTACTCTTTTCCATCTGTTTCTACCTCTCTGTCCGAGAGAGGAAAAAAAAGTGTAAAAATTACGCTCTGTCCCAGCCTTACGAGAAAAGAAGCTTTTAATCCATGAATACAAAAAATGGAGAAAGTATAGAGGAAGAAGGAAAAAAAGAGACCAGTCCAGTTTAAAAGTAAGAGGCATTTGTAAAGAGTCCATCCATAGAAAACAAACAAAGTTAAGGTAGAAAAGATAACACAATTGTCTTAAACCAGAGTTAATTCACCGCTTGTTTTCTTCTGTCTTCAATTTTATTTTAAATTCCAATTCTTTTAGCTTTTCCCTTCTCTAATAATAATTTTTTTTCTCACCAATTCGACACACTCCTGTACTGCTGCTGTTTCAGAGGCTTGTCCCAACCTTTGGCAGCCATTTTGATTGCTTCTCTTCTAGCTGGCAAAAAGAGCTTTCTCGTGGATCAATCAGGGGCTTTGCGATGCCCCTGAGATCAGCAGGAGATGCTCTTCTCTATCACTGTTCCTTCAGAGCAGTTTAGGTCCAAAAGGACCGTCCAGAAACAGAGATATCGACAGCAGTCCTGGAGACCCAAGATTGCATGTCGTGTCGTTGCGATGTCAAGCCCAGCCCCCAGAGAAAACTTTGATATTTACATAGATATAATGCCATTTTATGAGAATTATCAATTTCCTTTTTCCACTGGGGTATTTAAATCATTAGCACTGCAGTAACTAAGATCTACCAGCAAATCCTCGCCTTGGCTTTTGCTGTGAAGGAGATTAATGAGGACTCCCAGATCTTACCAAACACCACTCTCGGGTTCCACGTCTATGACAGTTACCACAATGCAAGGATGACCTATCGCACCACTCTGGACCTGCTTTTCAAATCCCAGGAATTTGTTCCTAACTACAAATGTGATAACCAGAAGACTCTCATGGCTATCATTGGAGGATTGGGCTTTGATATATCATTTTATATAGCTGAAATTACAGGTTACTTCAAAATTCCACAAGTAAGTTTTGAAGGGGTTGAAAATAAAATTATTAATATTATTGTTGTTGTGGAATAATTAATATGCATCAAAAATTAGGCTTAGCTTTTTGTTAATATGTTCTGCATGGCTTAAGGTGTAATGCTTTGCTGTTTTTTTTTCTGAAACTACAATGCCAGTTATATGAAGTTAGTGTCTGAGGACATTCCACAGCTGAGGGAAGATTTCAATGTGTATTCCATGTTTCTTGGAATTACTTCAGATACATATAACATTATTACATGTATTTGAAGTAATTCCAAGTAATTCCTTCCTATATTGGTTCCCCCTTGAACATATGAGCTAGTTGTTCCCAACTCTAGGGGGGCAGTGCTCATCTCCGTTTCAAAGCCGAAGATCCAGCACTGTCCAAAGACATCTCTGTGGTCATATGGCTAGCATGACTAAATGCATGGAATGCAGTTACCTTCCCACTAAGGTGGTCCCTATTTTTCTACCTGCATTTTTACATGCTTTCGAACTGCTAGGTTGGCAGAAGCTGGGACAAGTAATGGGAGCTCACCAGTTGGTCAGCAAACCCGGAAGTAAGTAACTTCTGGGAACGGCGAAGGGCCCACGCGCCCGCCCGCACTCCTTACCGGTCTTTGAAGGCTTCTGCGCTTCCACGCAGCCGCATGGCACATACAGCGCCTGCGCGATTCTCCACGAGCAGCTGGATGGCACATACAGTGCCTGCGTGAGTCTCCACGAGCAGCTGGAGCATCGCACAGGCGCTAAGACGCATGCGTGAACTGCACGCATGCACGAGGACACCGCCAGCCCTGTTCCAACCAAACCGGTTAGAATGGGATTAGCAACCCACCCTTGGAGCTCACCCTGTTACAGGGCGCACTAGTGATTTGAACCGTTAAACTGCTGACCTTTCTGATCAACAAGCTCAGCGTCTTAGCCACTGAGCCACCATATTAATAGAGGGATAGAATCAAGATCACATGAAGTTGTAGTATCACTTTACAAAGCCTTAATAAAACCACACTCGGAAAAACTGTATCCACTTCTGATCACCACCTTCCTATATTAATGTTTTGAAGAAATCCAGAGGAAAAAAATATTCCTTGCATTTATCTTATATAAAAACTAGAAAGGACAATCAGATTAGATCTAACAATTAAAGAGAATACTAATCCACTTTCTTGCAGCTGACATACGGTTCATTAGCCCAAGAGGCATTTCAGAGCAGTAAACTCTCTTCACTTTATTTTATGGTCCCCAAAGAGGACCATCAGTATGTTGGGATTATCCAACTGCTTCGTCATTTCAGCTGGACATGGATTGGGATTTTTGTTGTTGATAACAACAATGGAGAAAACTTCTTACGGGAAATGCAGCCCTTGCTCTCCGAGAACAAAATCTGCTCATCGTTCACAGAAAGGCTCTCAGAACAAATATACTTGGAAGATATCCCGAAACTTTTTCACGCACTCTCACATGTTTTGGTTCATTTGGTGAACAGCAAAACCCACACATTTCTTGTCTATGGAGAATCATTGGCCATGATGTGGCTGAGAGTTGTCATGTTGCTGGAAGATCCTGAAGGCAAGGACACAGCCTTATTAAGAAAGGTGTGGATCATGACTGCACAGATCGATTTTCTACTATCAGGCATTCAAATCACATGGGATCTCCAGATGTTCCATGGGGCTCTTTCCTTCACCATTCATTCATCAGCAGTTGCAGGTTTCAAGGAATTTCTTCAGGCCATCAATCCTCTTTCAGACAGCAGAGATGGGTTTCGGCAAAATGTCTGGGAACAGTCATTTGATTGTTCATTTCCAAAACCAGAATTACAAGAAACAGACAGTAGGAAATGCATTGGGGAGATGAAGCTGGAGGATCTTCCTGGGGCTGTGTTTGAAATGGAAATGACTGGCCATAGCTACAGTGTCTACAATGCTGTTTATGCGGTGGCTCATGCTTTGCAGGCTCTACACATGTTGAGGTTTAATAATAAGAAAACTAAAATGGATAAAAAAACTGACCTTCCACCTTTGCAAGCTTGGCAGGTATTCCCTTTGCATTTGATACTTCTTTTATTTTAATGAGCAGAATTACTTTTTGGAACCATTCTGGAAAGATTTAATTTAATATAATATAATATTTAATATAAAATTTAATTTAATTTAATTTAATTTAATTTAATTTAATTTAATTTAATTTAATTTAATTAATTTAATTTAATTTAATTTAATTTAATTTAATTTAATTTAATTTAATTTAATTTAATTTAATTTAATTTAATTTAATTTAATTTAATTTAATTTAATTTAATTTAATTTAATTTAATTTAATTTAATTTAATTTAATAATTTAATTTAATTTAATTTAATTTAATTTAATTTAATTTAATTTAATTTAATTTAATAATTTAATTTAATTTAATTTAATTTAATTTAATTTAATTTAATTTAATTAATTTAATTTAATTTAATTTAATTTAATTTAATTTAATTTAATTTAATTTAATTTAATTTAATTTAATTTAATTTAATTTAATTTAATTTAATTTAATTTAATTTAATTTAATTTAATTTAATTTAATTTAATTTAATTTAATTTAATTTAATTTAATTTAATTTAATTTAATTTAATTTAATTTAATTTAATTTAATTTAATTTAATTTAATTTAATTTAATTTAATTTAATTTAATTTATTTTATTTTATTTTATTTTATTTTATTTTATTATTTTATTTTATTTTATTTATTATTATTTTATTTTATTTTATTTTATTTTATTTATTTATTTTATTTTATTTTATTTTATTTTATTTTATTTTATTTTATTTTATTTTATTTTATTTTATTTTATTTTATTTTATTTATTTTATTTTATTTTATTTTATTTTATTTTATTTTATTTTATTTTATTTTATTTTATTTTATTTTATTTTATTTTATTTTATTTTATTTTATTTTATTTTATTTTATTTTATTTTATTTTATTTATTTTATTTTATTTTATTTTATTTTATTTTATTTTATTTTATTTTATTTTATTTTATTTTATTTTATTTTATTTTATTTTATTTTATTTTATTTTATTTTATTTTATTTTATTTTATTTTATTTTATTTTATTTTATTTTATTTTATTTTATTTTATTTTATTTTATTTTATTTTATTTTATTTTATTTTATTTTATTTTATTTTATTATTATTTACTCCCTTGCGAACCGGGAGGCTCTCACAACAGTCACTCGAGCCCTTGTGATCTCTAGGCTGGAATACTGCAATGGGCTCTACATGGGGTTGCCCTTGAAGTGCATCCGGTGACTGCAGTTAGTCCAGAATGCAGCCGCGCGAGTGATAGTGGGCGCACCGCGGTTCGCCCACATTACACCCATCCTCCGCGAGCTGCACTGGCTACCTGTCGATCTCCGGGTGCGCTTCAGGGTATTGATGCCTTTAAAGCACTCCATGGTAGTGGATCTGGGTACTTGAGAGACCGCCTTCTGCCGATTACCTCCCTTCGACCGATAAGATCGCACAGATTGGGCCTCCTCCGGATTCCATCTGCCAGTCAATGTCGACTGGCGACTACACGGAGGAGAGCCTTTTCTGTTACAGCTCCGACCCTGTGGAACGATCTCCCCGTTGAGATTCGTACCCTCACCACCATCCAGACCTTCCGCACGGCCCTTAAGACCTGGCTCTCCCAGCAGGCCTGGGGATAAGCTTTTAAATTACCCGCCCGAGTGTTGACTGTTGAATGCAAGTTGGTGTTTTATTATCTATCTTGTTTACTCACTGTTTGTCTTGTATTATTGCACCCCCTTCCTGTGATTGTAAGCCGCCCTGAGTCCCCTCAGGGAGAAGGGCGGCCTATAAATCGTAATAAATGTCTGAAATGTCTGAAAATTTTATTTTATTATTTTATTTTATTTTATTATTTTATTTTATTTTATTTTATTTTATTTTATTTTATTTTATTTTATTTTATTTTATTTTATTTATTTTATTTTATTATTTTATTTTATTTTATTTTATTTTATTTTATTTTATTTTATTTTATTTTATTTTATTTTATTTTATTTTATTTTATTTTATTTTATTTTATTTTATTTTATTTTATTTTATTTTATTTTATTTTATTTATTTTATTATTTTATTATTTTATTATTTTATATGATTTTATATGATTTTATATGATTTTATGATTTTATGATTTTATGATTTTATGATTTTATGGATTTTATGGATTTTATGGATTTTATGGATTTTATGGATTTTATGGATTTTATGGATTTTATGGATTTTATTGATTTTATTGATTTTATTGATTTTATTGATTTTATTGATTTTATTGATTTTATTGATTTTATTGATTTTATTGATTTTATAATTTAATTTAATTTAATTTAATTTATCTACTGTCAACCTCACCCCATTCCTAAGAGGTCTACCATCCCTGTCCTAATATTCCCTTGTATTTGTATTCATTTCATGTATTCATAATCATGTCTATACTCATATCTGTTATCTGATTCACGGTTGATGAAATAAATACATAGAATAAAAATATATATATTCTCCATGTGCTGTGAAGTTAAATGTGATCAGAGAGAGGCCACTATAGAAGGCATTACGCTGCTAAAAAATAATTCCTACAATACTGTCAAATTATTTATTAAGTCTGCATTACTATTACTATTAACCTTCTCATCATTCCTATCACTCCCCTCCTTCCACTTATGACTGCAAGACTGTAACTTTGTTGCTTGTATCCTTATGGTTTATATTGATTGTTTCCTAGTATGATTTGATTGCTTATTTGTACCCTATGACTATCATTAAGTCTTGTACCTTAGGATTCATGACGAATGTTACTTGTCTTTTATGTACCGTGTTTCCCCGAAAATACGACATTATACTCTTTGGCCCCATGAAATATGGCCTTGGGCTTATTATCAGGGAGAGCTTATTGTTTTGGGGTTGCTGGGTAGCTGTTCCCTTGCGAACTGGCTCCCGAAGAGCCGGGCACAGCCTTAGGGGCAAAGCAGTTATGAGGTAAACATGCTCATGAGCAGCCTCCTGGCAAATCCCCTCTCCAGCCAGGCAGAGCGCCATTCACTGACCTAGGGGGTATCACTAAGGCGCCAAGCCATGCAGCTCTCTGCTCACGCCCCAGCTCCCATGGCTTTGCACATTCGGGATACCCTCTAGGTCAGTGCATGGAGCTCTGCCCAGGGGGGGAGGGGGGTTGCGCGAGCACCTGTTCCACCCCCAACCTCACCAAGCCATTGCGCAGCTCTTCCAGGGCACCACCGCTTGCTGCTGCTGGCCACCGCTGGCTGCCGCCACCCACTGCCACACTCTGAGCATAACTTCCAAACTCCAAAACTCGGGGCCAAGTCTTCCAGCATTGGCCGCTCTAGGAGTGCTCTCTATGGTGGGCCAGCTGCCGGACAGAGAGTCTTCCGGACAGAGAGTCTTCCAGCAGCTGGGCCACCATAGAGAGCACTCCTACAGTGGCTGATGCTGGAAGACACAGCCCCAAATTTTGGAGTTTGGAAGTTATGCTTGGAGCGTGGCGGCGGCAGCCAGCAGTGGACAGCGGCAGTGTCCTGGGAGAGTGGTGCAAGGGCTTGGTGAGGCTGGTGGTGGAACAGGTGCTCACGCAACTCCCCTCTCCAGCCAGGCAGAGCTCCATGCACTGACCTAGTGGGTATCCCGAATGTACCAAGCCACAGAAGCTGGGGGACAGGCAGACACCATGTGGCTTGGCGCCTTAGTGATACCCCCTAGGTCAGTGAATGGCGCTCTGCCTGGCTGGAGAGGGGATTTGCTGGGCGGCTGCTCGTGAGTGTGGTTACCTCATGGCTGCTTCGCCCCTGAGGTTGTGCCTGGCTCTTCGGGAGCCTGCTCGCAAGGGAGCAGATGCCAGGCAACTCCCCGCTGCGGCCAGGCAAAATGCCACTCCCCAACCTAGTGGTATCCCGAAGGCGGCAAGCAATGTGAGTGCCTTCCCCCGGCTCCCATGGCTTGACACCTTCGGGATACCGCTAGGTCGGTGAGTGGTGCTCTGCCTGGCCAGAGGGGGGGTTGTCCAGGGGGTTTATTTTCAGTGGTGAGCTTATATTTTTGCCCACGGGAAAAATGTGGCAAGGTGTTAGTTTCGTGACAGGTTGTATTTTTGGGGAAACATGGTACACTAAGAGCCTATGCACCAAAGACAAATTCCTTGTGTGTCCAATCACACTTGGCCAATAAAGAATCCTATCCTACCCTACCCTACCCACCCCCACCCCTACCCTACCCTACCCCATCCTATTCTCAACGTCTCATCTATCTATGGAAGAATGCTTGAGTTTCCAGTTCTAAAATCTGGCTAAAGGAAATTAGTCAGAACTCAGACTGTCAAATAGCTTTGTACCAATCAGGAATGATTAAATATGATCTGGTTTTAGTTAACTGTAGTGGGCCTATTTTATAACCGAAGGCATTTGTATATTTTCATTCTGCTTCATTTGGTTGATAGTTTCTATTTCTCTGTAAATAGTAACACATTATAAATAGGGTGGAAATATACTCCCTGTCTCTTTTATTCTCTTTCAAGTAGCTCCATCCATTTCTTCAAGGCATTTCTTTTAACAATTCAGCTGGGGAGAGAGTGTTCCTGAATGAGAAAGGGGAAGCAACAGGTGGATTCGACATCACCAACTTGATCACTTTTCCAAACAGATCCCTTCAGAGAGTTAGAGTGGGAAAAATGGATCTCCAGGCTCCAAAAGGGAAAGAATTATCCATGGATGAAAGTTTGATTGCCTGGCACCCAGCTTTTAACCAGGTATAAATGGAGTCATTGATACAACCATGCCTGAATCCATTAGGATCTAATTTCTGTTTCTTAAAATGAGACATGACATATTCTTTTCATAAGATGTAAATCACCAAGCATTGATCAGATTGACAAAATGATATGCCCTTTGGCCACATTTAGCCTGCATTTCGATTGGAAATCACAAGTGCCCATTTTTCTATACATTTTCACTATATGTAGTTATTTACTCACCCTGGGCTTTAAATAGGATCTTTTGTATATCATTGTAATGTCTACTTCTTTTTAATTTATATATTAAAAATCCAAGTTCATAAATTGAGTATCCATTTGGGATTCTGAAAATACTTTTCCTTCCATAAAAGAAAAAAACCCAGAAATTGTTTTTAAAAATCAAACTTTTCATAACATTGTTTATGCTTATCACCAGGACCTTCCGCTTTCTCAATGCAATGAGCCTTGTTTCCCTGGATATTGGAAGAAAGGAATTGAAGGAAGTCAGTTCTGCTGCTATGACTGCGTTCCATGCCCAGAAGGGAAGATTTCGAATCAAAATGGTAGGGTAGAAATTCTACCAAAATTCATTAGAATTAAGGGAAGTTTAATACCCTTCTTTGGGATGCATAAAATTGGTAAAGTGATTTTTCAATAATTTGGAAAGTCTAGATGACAAATTCCTTGATTTTCCTTCCAGATATGGATGACTGTTTTGAATGTTCAGAAGATCATTATCCAAATAAAGAAAAGAATGGATGTATCCTGAAACTGTTGGTCTTTCTAACTTTTGAAGAAACCTTAGGAATTGGTTTAGCTTCAGCAGATCTTTCTTTCCTCATCTTGACAACGTGGGTAGTTGGAACTTTTATTAAGCACAGAGATACTCCCATTGTCAAAGCCAATAACCGGTCCCTTACCTACACCCTCCTTGTCTCTCTTCTGCTCTGTTTTCTCTCCTCTTTGTTCTTCCTCAGCCAACCTGGCAAAGTGACCTGCCTTCTCCGACAATCAATGTTTGGCATCACCTTCTCAGTGGCCATTTCTAGTGTACTGGCCAAAACCATCACTGTGGTTGTGGCTTTCATGGCTACTAAACCAGGATCTCACATGAGAAAATGGGTGGGGAAAAAATTGGCCTTTTCTATTGTCCTCTCATGCTCTCTCTTACAAGTATGTATTTGTATTGTTTGGTTGTCGACATTTCCCCCATTTCCTGAGTTGGACATGTACTCGGAGCTCCAAGAAATGATTTTACAATGCAATGAGGGTTCAGCTTTCTTCTTCTACTGTGTCTTGGGCTACATGGGTATCTTGGCTATTGGCAGCTTTATTGTGGCTTTCCTTGCCCGTAAATTACCTGACAGCTTTAACGAAGCCAAGTTCATCACCTTCAGCATGTTGGCCTTCTGCAGTGTGTGGATCTCCTTCTTTCCAGCCTATCTGAGCACAAAGGGAAAAGCCATGGTGGCTGTGGAGGTCTTCTCCATCTTGTCCTCCAGTGCTGCATTACTGGCATGCATATTCCTGCCCAAATGCTACATCATTGTTTTCCGTCCTGACCTCAACCACAGGGAACAACTCATAAAGAGGAATTAGTACCACATGTGTATATGTGTACATCTGAACTAGACTGTGTTGTTTCTCTATACACTATGTCATACACTATGTGGGTATGAGGGTATATGCATAATTTTGTATTTATTAATTTTGTCATGTTTATGTAGTGTATATTTGGTGACCCTGTGAGAGATGTATGCAACAAAATTACCTTTTAATATCCAAGTCTAAGTTGCTACATTTTCAACATTTTACAAGATTCTTTCATTACGGACTACTTAAATATGGCAAAAGCTAATTACTATTTTATGAATATATATTTAACATAGTATTATAGAATATCAGTCTTGGATTTGTTAGGCTTCTTCAAAATGAAAACCTCTTGAGTTTGTTAATCCCATAGATTTAATTGCATTTTACCATAGACTTTCATGCTGGGTCATAACAATTTGCTCTATTTCCATAAATTTGTTTTCATTGCAACCTGTTTTCAGATTTCAATAGTATGGAAAAAATTGATAAAATGAAATTAAATGTATTTTTCCTTGTGCTTCATCCTTTATTCAGAGTTGTGCTGACCGTGGACCATAATAAATAGTGATTTGAATTGGTTTGAAATGAGAAGACTGCCATTTTTTTTCAATAAAAGTAAAGGTGAAATCCAGTGGAAATCATAGGAAAATGTATACTCCTCACTGATAGAGGGAGGGACAAAAAAGATGAAAATATCTGGGGGGGGGGCATGGGGGTTTCAATTTCTTTTACTACTGGTTCTGTGGGCGTTGCTTGTTTGGTGGGTGTGGCTTCATGGTCATGTGACTGGTTGATCATGTGACTGATTGGTTTGATCCTGTGGCTGGGTGGACATAGCTGGTTGGTCATGTGACTGGGTGGGCATGGCCAACTTGACGTCACTCATGTCAAGGGATGCCTTGCCTGGCCTCTCCTCACCTCAAAGGCCTCAAAAAGATTACAGATTTCTCTGTCTATTTATTTACTATTTCTGAACATCCAAAATATACTATTTAATCTTATGTATATATGCCGTATGCGTACATACATATTACATAGTATAGAGCCAGGATGGTGAACCTATCAGGTGGCACGCGGAGCCATTTGTCAGGGCATGCGCACGCTGGCCAGCTGAGTTCACCCTTTTTTAAAGCCATTTTTCACCCTCTTCAGGCCCTGAGGCTTTATAGGAGCCTGGGGAGTGTGAAAAGAGCCTCCCCGAAGGACCTCCGGAGGCTTCATGAGCTTCCCTGAAGCCTCTGGAGCACACAAAAAAAATGACCCTATGGGCAAACCGGAAGTTCGGGAACAGACTTCTGGTTTGCTCGGAGGGTCATTTTAAGTGCTCCAGAGGCTTCAAGGAAGCCTCCTGAAGGTCCCTGAAGCCTCCAAAGCACTCAAAACGACCCTCCGAAAAAAACGGAAGTCACTTCTGGTTTGCTTGTGGGGTCTTTTTTTCCCCTCCGGGGGGGTGCAGGAACACTTTTTTCGCCCTCCCCAGGCTCCTATAAAGCCTCTGGAGGAACGCGAGCCAAAAAAGGTTCGCCATCGCTGGTATAGTGTATATAGGCACACAAAAAGATACATTATCTACTATATATATATTCTATGAGTATGTACACACACACACACAGACATACACACACACAGCTCTTCTAAAACTATACACATTCAACTTCACTTACTGCCTTTGGAAAAACACACCGAGTCCACTTTCTGCCACACATTTAACTATAACTTCTGTTATAATGTGTAACTACATTGCACATGCCTTCAGATGTTCTTCCCTAGTTTGCACATGACAGTTAGAACCAGGACATGTCATGGATTGAGTACAATGTGGTGAAGCTCACTTAACAACATTCTTCCTTTGCAACCAAAATTTGGGGCTCATTGTAGTCATAAGTCAAGAACTATCTCTGCCTTCCTCTGCATGGCAGCCTTGTCCTAGTAAACTCCTTCTTCTTTCTGGCAATTTTCCTCTCTGTTAGAGGTACCAATATAATCCAGACAATGTAAGGTTTCCTGCTGCAGCAGGTGGTTGGATTAGATGACCTTCAAGATGCCTTCCAGCACTGCTGTTTCAAAGCGTATTCTGAAGCCATGTCTAGTGCCAGGATTTGTGGTGCTTCCTTTCTCTTCTTTCCCTCTCTCTCCCTTCCTCTTTTTCTCTTTTTCTTTATCTTTCTTTCTTGTCTCTCCCTTCCTTCCTCTTTCTTTATCTTTCTTTCTTTCTTTCTTTCTTTCTTTCTTTCTTTCTTTCTTTCTTTCTTTCTTTCTTTCTTTCTTGTCTCTTCCTTCCTCTTTCTTTCTCTCTCTCTTTTTCTTTATCTTTCTTTCTCTTTGTCTCTCTCTCTATTTCTCTCTTTCTTTCTTGACTCTCCCTTCTTTCCTTTTTCTTCCTTTTTCTTTCTTTCTCTTTCTTTTTCTTTCTATCTCTCTCTCTCTCATTCTTTCTTTCCTGTATCTCCCTCTTTCTTTCTTTCTTTCTTTCTTTCTTTCTTTCTTTCTTTCTTTCTTTCTTTCTTTCTCTTTCTTCTCTTTCTTTTTCTTTGTATCTCTCTTTCTTTTCTCTCTATTCCTCTTTCTTTTTTGCCTCCTCCTCCTCCTCCTCCTCCTTCTCTGTCTCTCTGTCTCTCTCTCTACCCTATTCAAGTGGGAAGGGAAAGAAGCAGCACACAGAAAAAGAAGGTGTGACATGGGGGGGAGGATCTATCTGATCGCTAATAGTTGACAAACAATTTGAATCATTCAGCAATAGGTAAAATGACACTCCTGCACTGCTTGCTTTCAGCATCAATTGCAACCTCAATTAAAGCAAACTCGAAGTAACCTGGTATGACCCAGTGTGCACTTGCCCAGTTAGCTGCTCACACCAAAAAGACCCAAGAGCTGCTGCCTCAGTCCAAGCTGAGCAAGCCGGAGGCTCAGAGGGGCTCTTACCTCGAAGAAGGGCCCAATCTTTTTCCTTTCCAGGTAGGATTGAATTCTGATTTGCTGATGAGATGCCATCAGCTTGCCAAGGAATACAATAGTACAACAGCAGAGTTGGAAGGGACCTTGGAGATCTTCTAGTCCACCCCCATGCCTAGGCAGGAAACCCTATACCGTTTCAGACAAATGGCTACCCAACATCTTCTTAAAGACTTCCAGTGTTGAATGAAGACTGCTGTTCATGTGCTGCTTCTCCGGCGACTCCTGCTATCCTTTTCCCAGCTCGATCCACAAAACGAGCAGGCTAAGAACAGCAGGGCAGGACACTCCACCACTCCAGAACTGCACTGCGCCAGTGGGCGCCCAGTGCAGCTGGTAGCAGCAGCAGCAGCAGCAATGGAAGCAGCAGTGGCAGCAGTAGTGGTGGCAGAGCATGTCAGAGTCCTCCGCCACCCTCGAAGTTTGCTGCACTGGGGAGTTTTCTTGGGCACCCAGCGCAGCCAGTAGTAACTGTTACTCATGCAATACCGGCGACTTCGGGAGACGCTAGCCTGACAGGGAGAAGGGTGGTGGCCCGACAAGCTTTGCAGCTATGCAGGAGCAATCTACTAACCTCCCAAAGCCTATGCATGCCTTGTTTTTGGCAAAAAATGGGCCCATTTTCACAAAGTCCGGGTCATTTTTTACTCATTTCCCCCCCAGCCCCCAGGAGCACTTTGCAGGCCTCTCAAACATTCTGCGTGCCACATTTTTCACAAAAAAATGAGGTGTGCAGAGGGTTTGGGAGGCCTGCAGAGTGCAAAAACCTTTTTTTTAATTTACCTCGTCAAAATCTTGGTGTGTCTTATACTCTGGTGCATCTTATACTCTGAAAAATAAATGGCATTTTTTTTTCCAAAGGGGTTTTTTAATGGGCAATTAAAACTAATGAATATTGAAACATTTGGGCTTCTAAGAATTTATTTACTGGTCACCAAGCTTATGAAGATCTCCTCCATCCTTTGAAAGGATGTTGAACTTTGTTTGATCCACTTCTCTTTTCCAATGTGGGTAGACCAGACTGATGGGAATTAACAATGGCAATATGGATTTCTATCTCTTTTACCTTTTCTTTGAAAGCCCTGCCATGTTATAAGTAAGCAATTTTAAATAATTAAGTATCTGGTTTTCCCTCTACTTTTTTTTTAAGTCCTTCCTTGAAGTCCATCTTGTGTCATGAGGACCAGAAATAATGCCATCTGGAGACAGTGTAACCCTATTCTACAAACATACTGAGGTCTACATCACTACTAGTGGTTATTCGTGGCATTGGGCATGTGAGGTTCCAATAAAAGTTTGAGCATTGATTGCTTGAATCTTCCCCCTATGATGGGAGAACATGGTTACAGAGGAACAATGTATGCCAAAGCAAACATTTCACAAAACTTCATTTCACTACATTTCCAATATTTTTAAAATTGGGTAATAGGTTAAAATGGAAATAGAATGATACATGCTTATGACCTTTAATTCAATTAAATTTAATTAAATGTACTGGATTCAGAAACTTTTTAAATTTTACATGTCAAAGGACCCTAAAAAACCAAAAAATAATATTCTATGATACTGTACCAAATACATGTTCATAAAATGGTAACCAGCTTCTTATTTTTTTATACAGTGGTTTATGAACAGAAAGTATAAAAACCACAAAAGAATTCTGATATTCTTGAGTCAATATCTGAAATCTCCCAAGAGTACCTAAGAAATCTAGATTCCCCAAATCTTCTTGAGCTGAGGTGTTGAAAGAGTAAAAAGAATTAGGTTAAACAATCTTCAAACATATTTGAAAATGCAGCACCATGAACCCTTTTTTTGAATGGGTGACATTAATAAATCTTAAAAATCATAATAACCTTCCAAAAATCCACCTTTCACAGAAATAACTTCTATATGTTTCATATACACAGCAAATAGGATTTTTTAAAAATTCTTCTTTGTCAAAACAGCAAGAAAAATTAACTGATGTACTAAGTCCTCTTTATTAGTTGCTCCCTGTGGTTGAGGTCAGGCCGCAAAACAATGATGTAGCATTTAGGGAGGAATATGCATCCCAGTAATGCAGCACTGGAGGCCAAGATGGAGAAGACCTCCACAGCTACCATGGCTTTTCCCTTTGTGCTCAGATAGGCTGGAAAGAAGGAGATCCACACACTGCAAAAGGCCAACATGCTGAAGGTGATGAACTTGGCTTCGTTAAAGCTGTCAGGTAATTTACGGGCAAGGAAAGCCACAATGAAGCTGGCAATGGCCAAGATACCCATGTAGCCCAACACACAGTAGTAGAAGAAAGCTGAACCCTCATTGCATTGTAAAATCATTTTTTGGAACTCTGAATGCATGTCCAACTCGGGGAATGGGGGAGATGTCGACAACCAAAGAATACAAATACATACTTGTAATAAGGAGCAGGAAAGGACAATAGAAAGAGCCAATCTTTTCCCCACCCATCTCCTCATCTGAGATCCTGGTTTAGTGGCCATGAAAGCCACAACCACAGTGATAGTTTTGGCCAGTACACTAGAAATGGCCACTGAGAAGGTGATGACAAACATTGATTGTCGGAGAAGGCAGGTCACTTTGCCAGGTTGGCTGAGGAAGAGCAAAGAGGAGAGAAAACAGAGCAGAAGAGAGACAAGCAGGGTGTAGGTGAGGGATCGGTTGTTGGCTTTGACAATGGGGGTATCCCTCTGCTTAATAAAAGTCCCAAGTACCCACATTGTGAGGAAGAAGAAAGAAAGAGCAGTTGAGGTGAAACCAATTCCTAGGGTTTCTTCAATATTTAGAAACACCACTGGTTTCACAAGGCATTCTATCTTTTCCTCATTTGGATAATGATCTTCTGAACATTCAAAACAGTCATCTGTATCTAAAAGAAAGGCAAGGAAAGTTTTTATACATTCCATATTTTTGAAAATGATATTCTTTATGGGTCCCAACCATTATCCATCTCACGGGGTTTTTTTTAATTGTCTACCAGTTGGATCGTGTTTCTATGGAAATGCAGTTTTTTACATCATTGTACCAGCTGGGACCAGCATAAAAGAAACACAATGGGAAGGGCCATTATTCTATGAAATGCATTCCTGTCTAATAATTATTCAAATTTATTAAAATTTAAATCATTTTGACTTTTCCCATTTTTCCAAAACTCACAGAAGGAATCTGTGAAGTGGGGTAATGAGTTTCACTCTTTATATTCCAAATAACAGATGGTTATTTGCATTTTGTATTGCGAATAACAGATTGTGATTCACAATGATAGACATGAATATTCACCTTGAAGAAGTCACAAAACTATTTGTTGGTTTGTTTATTGGATTTATATGTCGCCCTTCTCCCAAAGGACTCAGGGTGGCGTACAACATAAAAAGACACACATATTACAAAAGTTGAAAAGGAAATTAAATAAAGTATCCAAATTAAACCCAATTAATATTAACAATAAAAATTTAAAAATTAGATTAAAATTAACAATTAAATTAATCATTTATTTTATTCTGTTCAGGCCAGGCCGGCTTGCTGGAAAAGCCAACTTTTTAGAGCGCGTCGGAAGGACCAGAGGTCGGGGATTATGCAAACACTAAAGTAATGTGAGGGTAAAGGTTCATTCTCCGAGCTTGTGGATTGGTGTCCAAACGTTTCGCTACCAGGCTATGTAACATCTTCAGCAGATTTTAAGGGATGTCAGTGTTCTGTTTATAAGGGCTTAGGTGTGATGGGTGTATCAACTGAGGGTCTTCTGACAGGTCTTGTGATGAATCAGTTTTGAGTTATCTGTGAGTCTTGTGGTGGGTCTTGTGATAAGGACATTACCTCAGATCAGGCTCTTTCAGAAGTGAACTGCTGGTGAGTGGGAGTGTGGGGGGAATTGCATGGGTTGCTGGAAGGTCAGTGCTGTCTCTGGTTGGCTGTGTGGTTGATTTGGATCCTGAGGGTGTGGTTGGTTTGGATCCCGTCACAATCGGTACACTGGATGTGGCTGGGCATCCACCACGTGCAAGTACACTGTGCTCGCATGTGCACCCACCGCCCTGTGATGCTTCAGCTACTTGGCGGAGGTCGCATTGGTGCCATACGCTGCACATACATGCGCAAATGACCTAGTTAGCTCAAATAGAGGTAAGGAACGAAGGTGGGTGGGTGGGTGGGCCCTCCAAAGCACTATTCTGGTACAGTGGCCACTGCTCCCATCTGCCACCAGTACCCCTGTACTGGGGCGTACCGTCCAGAACCCACCACTGGTTTGTAGGCTGATTATAGGTCAATGTGTCCATTGATGGAATTGCTTGTTGGGTACTAGGCAGTTTTACTTCTACCATGTTTTCCCCAAAATACGATGTGTCCTCATAATACAGCCATGCCACATTTTTCTGGTGGGCAAAAATCTAAGCCGCCCCCCGCATATAAGCCCCCTGGACAACCCCCCACCTCTGGCCAGGCAGAGCACTGCTCACCAACCTAGCAGTATCCTGAAGGTGCCAAGCCACAGGAACCTGGGAGGAGGCTAAGGTGATCGTGTTGCTGGGCACCTTCCGGATACCTCTAGGTTGGTGAGCAGCCTGTGCCCAGCTGAAGAGGGTGATTGCCGGGTGGTTGCTGTCTTGCGATCAGGCTCCCAAAGAGCCGGGCACAGCCTCATGGGTGAATGGCTGTGTTGCACTGTCACAGCAGCGCAACACAACAGCCATGAAGTGACCATGCTCATGAGCAGCCACCCGGCAAACCCCTTTTGCAGCCGGGCACAGTGCCATTCACTGACCTAGAGGTATCGCTAAGCCACATGAGCACCTGTTTGCTGCTGCCCGGCTCCCATGGCTTGGCACCTTCCAAATGCCAGTGAATGGTGCTCTGCATGACTGGAGAGGAGGGTTGCACGAGCGGCTGTTCTGCTCTCACTCACCCGTCTCCCAGCCTCATGATGCATGGCCCAGCTCTCATTACAGAGCCAGGGAACCTCCGGCGCCACCACCATCCCAGCCTGGCTTTTTCCACAGCTTCCAACCCAAGTCTTTTGGCAGTGGCCGCTTGGGTGCACACTCTATGGTTGTACACTCTGCAGGCAGCTGGCCCACAACCATAGAGTGTGCGCCCAGAGCGGCCACTGCCGAAAGACTCTGGTTGGAAGTTGTGGAAAAAACCAGGCTGGGATGGTAGCAGTGGCGGAAGTGACCTGGCTCCATAATGAGAGCTGGGCCATGTATATGAGGCTGGGAGGCGGGTGAGCAAGAGCGGAACAGCCGCTCATGCAACCCCCCTCTTCAGCCATGCAGAGCACTATTCACTGGCATTTGGAAGGTGCCAAGCCACGGGAGCTGAGTAGCGGCAAACAGGTGCTCATGCAGTTTGGCAATACCTCTAGGTCAGTGAATGGCATTGTGCCCGGCTGCAAAGGGGGCAAATCCCCTTTGCAGCCGGGCACAATGCCATTCACTGACCTAGAGGTATTGCCAAACTGCATGAGCACCTGTGGTACTCGTACAACACAGCCATTCACCCATGAGGCTGTGCCCGGCTCTTTAGGAGCCCGCTTGCAAGAGAGCAGCCGCCCGTCAACCCCAAAACAATAAACCCTCCCCACATAATAAAGCTCAAGACATATTTTGATGGTAAAAAGAAAATAATACCCTGTCATATTTTCGGGGAAACACGGTATTGTATCGTTTAAGACCGGCATAAAATAAAGTGCAACTACTTTTAAAATGCAGTCTTTCTGACATTTTCAAATTTACTGTTGTCCCAATGGTGACAACAATTAATTGTTGGAACAGTTTGCCTTTAGAAGTTTCTCTATAAATCCCATCTACTTTCTAAAAAGAAATTAGCTGGTGATCTCCCATTCAAATATTTATCAGATTAGCCTAATGAGTAGGTTGTCCTCACAAGTTATGAAGATGACATCATAAGACAGAAGAAACCAAGAGATTAAATGCTGAATATATCCCAAGTTTACAAAAACTAATATTTTGTTTACTGATTAGTTATTCTTAGGGAGAAGAATAACTAATACAAATAAAGATGAAAATGCATCTATTTGTGTGTGTATATATACATCTCTTTAATGGTTTTTACACTCTGACAATGTTAGCAGTGGTTAACGAAAGCTAAGTAAGCAATATATTTTAAGTTCCAGAGATCACAATGTCTGTTTCTTCTTTTATAACTTCACCTGGAACTTGTATTTTTAGGATAATTTTTCTCTCTCTCTCTCTCTCTCTCTCTCTCTCTCTCTCTCTCTCTCTCTCTCTCTCTCTCTCTCTCTCTCTCTCTCTCTCTCTCTCTCTCTCTCCCTCTCCCCCTCCCCCTCCCCCTCCCCCTCCCCCTCCCCCTCCCCCTCCCCCTCCCCATATCTATCTATCTATCTAGCTAGCTAGCTAGCTATATAACTATATAGCTATATAGCTAGCTAGCTAGCTAGCTATATAACTATATAGCTATATAGCTATATAGCTAGCTATAAATAATTATAGATATAGATCATGTCATCATATAAACTCTATGGCTCATATATATTGCATTTGTATAAGAAACATAACCTGTAGGCACCTCAATGGCAAATTGAGTTTGACCCACAGGTAAAGAGATAAATATTTCCCCTGCGGTATTCATAAATCTAGTAATTACATATACTATACATCCTATATGTGTTACAGTTTGCTTAAGCATATTTAATGAAAGCTTCCTGGAATGTCTAACTTACCCATTTGATTTGAAATCTTCCCTTCCGGACATCGAACACAGTCATAGCAACAGAATTTTTTCCCTTCATCTCCTTTCTTCCAATATCCAGGGGAACAATGGTCATTACACTGAGAAAGTGGAAGAACCTGGTGATAAACATCAAAGGTTTTGAAAAGGGAGATCTTTAAAACAGTTTCTGATTTTTATCCCCCTTTATGGAGGCAGATCAAAGTTTACTTCCCAAGGGCTGCTGAATTTTATCAACTTGGATTTAAACTGTGCATTAAAAAGATGTTGAAATTACAAGGGAGTGTAAGAGGATCTGCTTGAAGAGGGACAGAGCAAGTAAATAAATTGGAATGACGGCAGTAATAAAATCATAGTACCAGTTTGTCAATTTGGTAAATGAACCTTTGTACAGAATGTACATTCCCCCCAGAGGTGGGTTCCTACCAGTTCACACCTATTCGGTAGAACCGGTTCGTCAAATCTACCGAACCGGTTAGAAGAGTTCCACCAGTGGACCCAGAAAGCAGGCCACACCTACAGAAGAGGTTCCAAAATTTTTTGAAACCCACCACTGTTCCTTGGATATGATTATTCTATACTATCATGCTCATATTTATAAAACTCAGTGCCTCTGTGAAAGGTAAGGATGTGATGCAATCGAACATTGCGTGTGTTGAAGTTGTTTTAATGCAAACCAAAGATGCCTTGAAAAAAACAAGTTTACATCATATTCTTATGCATGCCAGTGTTGTGTGTGAGGTAATTTAAGGTGGTTCTGACAAGTGTCATCGGCATCTTCATATCCGGTCACATGGGTGGCAAGCCACTCCCATCCAGTCACATGGGCAGCAAGCAACTCCCACAAAGGAGGCCACACCCACAGAGTAGGTTTGAACTATTTTTGAAACCCACCACTGATCCCCCCGCTTTTCAACAAGAGGAATCAAATTTGGAAAGTGACTATCTTCAGTGATCGGTCTCATTCGAGGTTGAACAACTAGCCTCATGGTGTGACCATCTGGAAGTGAGCACACTCAAAACTGTACAAAATGATGGTAGACTTTAGGAAAAACCCTCCCATACTACCACCTCTTACAATACTAGTCAACACAGTATCAACAGTAGAGATCTTCAAATTTCTAGGTTCTATCATATCTCCAAACCTAAAATGGACATCAGAAATGTCATCAAAAAAGCACAAGAAAGAATGCTCTTTCTGTGCCAACTCAGGAAGCTCATGGAGCTGCTGATATAGTTGTACAAAGAAATTACTCAGTCTTTCAACTGGACTTCTATAACTGTGTGGTTTGGTTCTGCAACCCATCCAGGTTGTATTACTATTATTCTTCTCATCCTTACTAGTATCTACCTCTTCCTACTTATAGCTATATCTAGATACAAGCATCTTTACAACTTATATTGTTTTTATTGTTTCCTAATATGATTTGATTGCTTATTTGTACCATATGACTATCATTAAGTGCTGTACTTTATGATTCTTGTGAACGTATATCTTCTTTATGTACACTGAGAGCATACACACTAAAGACAAATTCCTTATGTATCCAATCACACTTGGCCAATAAAGAATTCTATTCTATTCGGTATGTTTTAACAAACAATGATCAATGGGTCATAATGGATCAAGATACAATTCATGCAGGTTTTGCACAATCATGATTGCCTACCTGGTTAAATCCAGGGTGCCAAAGGATTGTGTTCCTCTCAATGACGAGTTCTTTTCCTTCTGGAGCATTCGACCTTAACTCTCCAACTTTAACTCTCTGAAAAGATCTGTTCGGAAAAGTGATCATGTTGAGAATATCAAAACCACCTTGACCTTCCCTTTTGTCTTTAAAGAAGACTCTTTCTCCGGCTGAGTTGTTAAAAGAAATCCCTTGAAGGAATTTGTGGAGCTACATGAAGAAGGATAAGAAAAAGGGAGTCGAAAAGAAAATAAATTATGAGGGCTAAAAAGATTAAAACTTCCCTTTACTTTACTCTCATTTTTCCAGGAAATAGCAATAGAACATAGACTTATATATAGCTTCACAGTCTTTTACAGTCATCTGTAAGAGATTTACAGAGTCAGCATGTTGTCCCCAACAATCTGGGTCCTCATTTCACCCACCTCGGAAGGATGGAAGACTGAGTTGACCTTGAGCCTGGTGAGATTTGAACTGCCAAATTGCAGGCAGCCGGCAGTCAGCAGAAGTAGTCTGCAGTACTGCACTCTAACCACTGTGCCAGCACGGCTCATGTGGTGAATGAAAATGGGAAAAAAAGTCTTCTGAACTTGAACTATAGAAGTAGAAAATGTAAAACCCACATTGAATAGTCAATAGATGAGGTTTGGAACTCATTTTGACCATATTAGTAAATGAGGACAAGTATTTCAAAGCAACTAGCTCAACAATTTTCCTGGTAGTTTGTTTAAGTCTGAAAACTCACATCACTTCATGAAGTTTTAAGTTTCTGGGTGTTATCATAAACGAGGACCTGGCCTGGCGTGCTCACATTGCAGCACTGATCAAAAGGGCCCACCAGAGATTATGCTACCTGAGATTTCTCAGGAAACAACAATTCAATGAAAAACTGCTGGTGACCTTCTACCGTTACACCATAGAGGGTATTTTAACTTACTGCACCTGTATATGGTTTGCTAATTGCACACTGGCAGATAGGACAGTATTCTGGAGGGTTCACATCATTGCTCAGAGGATCATTGGTTGCCTTCTCCCCTCTTTGGAAGAGTTTTATAGCTCCCACTGCCTTAAGGAAGTTCAAAACATTCTGAAAGATCCATCTGATTCTGGGCACCCTTATTTTGAACTGTTACCATCTGGCAGATGGTACAGGATAATAAAAACAGGGACAAATCAGCTGGAAAACAGCTTATATAGCAATAGCAATAGCAATAGCAGTTAGACTTATATACCGCTTCATAGGGCTTTCAGCCCTCTCTAAGCGGTTTACAGAGTCAGCATATCGCCCCCACAGTCTGGGTCCTCATTTCACCCATCTCGGAAGGATGGAAGGCTGAGTCAAACTTGAGCCGGTGAGATTAGAACTGCTGAACTGCAGATAACAGTCAGCTGAAGTGGCCTGCAGTATTGCACCCTAACCACTGCGCCACCTCAGCTCTTATCCCAGAGAAGAAACTATATTGGATTCTATTGTATAGTGCAATATGAATGGAATATCAGGGGTTTTCAATTCAACTGTATAGAATGTGAAGGATGAGTGTTTTGTTTTATGTACAATGTACTCTGAAGATGGCATTTAATTTCATTCTACGAGATGCAGTGACAATAAAGTAAACCTAAATAGTGCACCTCTACTGATAAAAAAACCCCAATTGTCATTGTCTCCGAGTTCTAACATCCCTGTCTTGACTACATTGCAAAAAACTAATCAGAAAAGAGAAATCCCCACATTTTTAAAAAGTGTGTTGGGCACAAAGCAAAGAAACAATGCTTTCAGACTCTCCTTCGTTAATTTTTTTCTTGGAACTGGGCTGGATAAATTTACAAGACAGGGCAATTCTATGTGGGAATGAAATGGTTATTTATAGACCCAAGGATGATATATAAACTTCACTGTCTGGACTGAGATTTGCAAAGGTATTGGTTATTTTCATCTTCTTGTATTCTGTAACTTAGAATCACCTCTTACACCATCGGTCTTGTTCCCTCAATATTTTTATTGATCTGTGAGTATAGGCCAAAAGAAGCCATACTCAGCAGTGGGTGAGAATGGCTATTCACTAAAACAAACGATAGGTAAAGCATCTTTTGAGACATTACCTTCCAAGGCTGAAGATCTGGGAATTCAAACCTTTGAATATATCTCTTTTGGGATTTTGAACTCACTTCTTCATTCAAAGAATGTGCCACTGCATAGACAGCATTGTAGATACTATAGCTATGGCCAGTCATCTTCAACTCGAACAGAGATGCAGGCAGATTCTCCAAGTTCTCTTCTCCGGTACAAGTTTGATCAGAAAATTCTTCATTTGGAAACGAACAGTCGAACATTTGCTCCCAAACTTCTTGAAAAAATCCATTTTTGTGGGTTGAAGGCTTGTTGACTCGAAGGAATTCTCTGAAGCCTTGAACCTCTCTTGAGTGCACTGCAAAGGAAAGAGCCCCGTGGAGCACCTGGAGATCGAAACCTCTTTGAAATGCTGTCAGTATGAAATCAGTTGGGTCCATCAGGATCCAAACCTTTCTAAATGAGGTGCTCTCTTCTAGATCACACAGAAACACAACAACTCTGAGCCACAAAATTGTGAAAGATTCTCCATAGACAAGAAAAGCATTTGCTTTCTGATCTATCAGTTTATTGCAGACAATTGAGTTTCCCCCAAGTAATTCAGACACGTTTTCCAAATTAACCAACTGTGGAATCTTTTGTGAGAAAGCTGTGCAGATGGCATTCTGGGAAAGCAATGACTGCAATTTCTGGAAGAAACGTTCTCCTTTGTCAGTGTCAAGAGTGAAGACTCCTATCCACGTCCATCCAAAATGAAGAAGAAGTTGTAGAACTCCAACGTACTGATGGTCCTCATTTGGGACCATGCAATAAAGTGAAGATAGTTTAGTAGTCTGGAACTCGTCTTGGGCAAAAGAACCATAAGTCAACTAAACTAAAAAAAAGGAGAGCCATTATTCATGACAATCAAGGGGGAAATATGTAAAAAAAAAGGATTGCTTTCTGGATGTATATTGAATGAAGGTGTCCCTACACTTAAAATGTCTACAATTATACATAGATTATAGAAGTTGAGCAATATAAGCAATGAAATCTCAAAATGAAATATTTTCTCACTTATGGAATAACATTATGAACTAAAATTAGCATCCTGATATAGTTCCAGAATGTTCATCCTCACGAACACCTGGAATATAGTTAAATCTGGGCAGAAGAAACCTAGAAGCAATTAAGAGGAGAAGCAATCTAGAAGAAGAGAGAAATTTGCTAAATCAACCAATGGAAGAGCTTGCCTTCAAAACTCCATCACTGAAGACTTTCAAAAAGAGACTGGAGAATCATTTATCTGAAATGGTATAAGGTCTCCTGCTCAAAAAGGGGGATGGATTAGAAGACCTTCAAGGTCCCTTCCAACTCTATTATTCTATACTCTATGTTCTTTAGAGCTAGACTTATTGAACTACCTTCTGCTCTTCTTTATAGCTGGCAGAATAAAATATTTTAGATGAAAGACTATCCATGAGATTCTGGAGAAATGGAAACAGTTAAGTATGTTTTCCTTTAGTGCTTTTAAAAAAATATACAGCTCTCCAAAAAGACCCAATCATCCAATCCTTCAAGAAAAACAGTTGAGTTTTATACTAAACTATTTTTTAACAGACCCCAATGAAGACAGAGTAAGGAGAGATACCATCTGTTCCCAGATGGCAGTAAAAACACAATGCCTGCCTGCTTCAGTAAGTTTAAGTTTGTTCTGTAATTTATATTTTCCATTTTAATTTTCCAATCTGTGATCATGCTAAAAGATTTTGATTTTTTTAAAAAAATGCATTTCCTTGAGCCAATACACTGCATTGTGGAATCAAATTACAGAAGGATTGCAAAGTGGACTTCAGTGAAATCCTGCAGAAAAGCATGACAAACATCTAATATCTAACATTCATTACAACAGAAGTTAAAGTTTCTATCTGATCCCTTGCCCAAACTACCTGTGGAATTTTGTAGACATTTATACTTTCTGCCATATAAGATGATGTGTCTGAACCTAATCCTCCAATGATGGCAATGAGGTTCTTCTGAGTATCACATTTGTAGTTAGGGACAAATCCCTGGGATTTGAAAAGCAGGTCCAGAGTGGTACGATAGGTCATCCTTAGATTGTGGTAACTATCATATATGTGAAACCCAAGAGTGATGTTAGGTAAGATCTGGGAGTCCTCATTGATCTCCTTCACAGCAAAGGCCAAGGCGAGGATGTGCTGGTAGAATTTGGTTATGACACTGCAAATAGGTTAAATGCACTCATTGAAAAATGATTCTACAATTCTTGTAAGGTGGCAAGATTTCTATAAGAAGAAGAAGCATTTCTGTCTCCTGCTGACGTAGATAGATGACAGGTTTTCTAAAACACTCAATAATTAGTGCAGAATTTAAATATACTTTTTACACAGTCATTCTATGATTTGCAAGAGATGTGTACTACAACAATATAGTAGCTTTTTTCAAACTATTACTCTTATTTCCTATCCACATACCTGAATATGAATAGATAATGTAGACTTTTTTTAAAAAAAGTACCTTAATCTCACTAAATGTTCCTCAAAAGACTTCTTGCAACAAGGTTTCCTACATTTTACAAGAATGACTTTAACATGATATAAAGGAAATTATTCCTTCTCACACGCACAAATACATTTGAAAGACAAACAGGGTTAGATAATATACAAAACCCAGCCTTTTATATTCAAGCAGCTTTCATTTGCATAAGAAAGTTTTGGAGGGTTCGGTTAAGATTGGAAACTGTGTGGAAAGAGAAGGAAACCCTTACAGTGGTAAGCCATAACCTTTTAAAGATGGATGTTCCTTAAATTTAATTTCATAAAAGTGGTAAACAATGTGAGACACCATCCCACCAATGATAAGGCCACCTGGCTGGTACCACTCCTGTGGAACTAGGAAAGCATCCCTTGAAGGGCAGCTCAGAGTAACTACTTTGTTCATCAGGAATACCAGAAGGAGCAACTTCATGACTCCCTGCTCATGAGGAAAATATCTGGGTCTATCATTCGAAGAGACGTTCTGGCAGATAAGACAGGAGGAAGAGAATGTGTGGAAGTGAAGCTCAGAATGTCAGCATTACCCCTTCCTGCCTCGCTGTGGCTTTTGAAATACTTATATGGATTGTTTCTCACTTGTTATTCCCTTCTGCGCAGAACCTTTCTTGTTTTGCCCTACTATGAATAATGAGTGATTTCAGTAATTCATAATTACCATTGGACAATAGGCAATCTGCCAATTTTCTCTATATAGCTGATCATTGATTTAGATGACATAATGCATGACTAAGATTGAACCTGTTTTGAAAACACCTGGAGAAATAGAATTGGACAGGTAGACTTAGAATAACTTTATTGTCAACTTGAATGTATAGAATAGAATAGATTATAATACATAGAATATAGAATATAATTCTTTATTGGCCAAGTGTGATTGGACACACAAGGAATTTCTCTTTGGTGCATATGCTCTCAGTGTACATAAAAAGACAAGATACATTCGTCAAGAATCATAAGGCACAACACTTAATGATAGTCACAGGGTACCAATAAGCAATCAGGAAACAATCAATATCAATATAAATCGAGAGGATACAAGCAACAAAGTTACAGCCCTGCAGTCATAAGTGAGGGGAGATGAGTGATAGGAACGCTGATAAGACTAATCGTAATAGTAATGCAGCCTTAGTGAATAGTTTGACAGTGGTGAGGGAATTATGTGTTTAGCAGAGTGATGAGGGGGGAATGTTCTTGTGGTGTGCAGTGCTCAATGGCATCATTTTGAGGGTAAAAATTGAAACATGGCAATAACTGTGTTGGCTTTTTTGGCAGCTGCTGCACAAGGCTGTCTCATATTGAAATGATTGTGTCAGGCCTGCAATTATATTCCTTTTAGAATTTTGGCCTGCCACACTTTCTCTTATTTCAATATGCTGTTTCATTAGTATAGTTGATGGGAGGGGGGAATAGACAGGAGTGAGATTGTGGAATGTATTGTTTTCATTCTTTACTAGAAGCCAAGGTCATCCTTTGTCTCCGCACCAGTACATGTGACCGGAAGAAGTTGGGTGTGGATGCCAGCGTGGAAGAAGAAGATTGGACCATGTGATGGATTGTGGGTATAGGGACAAGATCATGAACTTTTAACTGGGTGGAATTCTGATGTCATTTCCAGTATTGGGATTAACACAGATGTGCTAAGATGTCTGTTTTATTAAATTGATATTCTATTCTATTCTATTCTATTCTATTCTATTCTATTCTATTCTATTCTATTCTATTCTATTCTATTCTATTCTATTCTATTCTATTCTATTCTATTCTATTCTATTCTATTCTATTCTATTCTATTCTATTCTATTCTATTCTATTATTCCCTTCCCTCCCCTCCCCTTCCCTTCCCTTCCCTTCCATTCCATTCCATTCTATTCCATTCTATTTTTCTATTCTATTCTAATCTATTCCATTCCATTCCATTCTATTCTACTCCATTCCATTCTATTCTATTCTATTCCAATCCATTCTAGTCTATTCTATTCCATTCCATTCCATTCTATTTTTCTATTCTATTCTATTCTATTCTTGTTTCTGTGTAAGTCCTCTAAACTAAATCTTTTTGTACTCTTCCCACTGGCTCTACTAGTCTTCTATAAAAAATATAGTTATTGGGCCAAAAACCTTTGGAACATAGGATGAGGCAAAAGCAAGAATACATTTCATTTCACTAAATTTCTTGTATTAATATCTCATGACTGGTTGCAGTGGATATTGATTTATTAGGGAGTGAATAGTTATGACCCAGCAAGCAAGCTTTTTTAAAAAATTAAATGTACAAGATTCACAAAATCAAAGAATTTTACATTTGAAAGAACCCTAAAATATCCAAAATTGATTTACTCTGATGCTGTGTTAAATATATGTTTCTAAAACAACAACCAGCTTTTTACTGTATTTATGCAATGCTTTAGGAACTGAAAGTATAAAAATCATGAAAGTGTCTCTGCAAACATTGGACTTTGAGTCAATATCTGAAATATCCTAATAGTAAGAAAGAAAATTAGACTCTCAAAGTGAAGCGCAATGGATGTGTTGAAAGGGAGAAATGATTAAATTAAAGAATCTTGGAAAATGGTGAAAATAAAACTGCATCAGCACTGATTTTGGAATCATAATAAATCTTAATGATCATAAATATCCTACACAAATCTTTCTTTGGGAGAAGTTAAAATATTCCTACAACTTTATATATGTTTCCTGTACATAGTAGTCTTTCTATTCCATTTTTTTTTGGGGGGGGATTTCGGTGAGCCAGAAATATAACATGCTACTTTCTCTTTGTGAGTTGCTCCCTGTGATTGAGGTCAGGCCGCAAAACAATGATGTAGCATTTAGGGAGGAATATGCATCCCAGTAATGCAGCACTGGAGGCCAAGATGGAGAAGACCTCCACAGCTACCATGGCTTTTCCTTTTGTGCTCAGATAGGCTGGAAAGAAGGAGATCCACACACTGCAAAAGGCCAACATGCTGAAGATGATGAACTTGGCTTCGTTAAAGCTGTCAGGTAATTTACGGGCAAGAAAAGCCACAATAAAGCTGGCAATGGCCAAGACACCCATGTAGCCCAAGACACAGTAGAAGAAAGCTGACCCCTCATTGCATTTTAAAATCATTTCTTGGAGCTCTGATTTCATGTCCAACTCAGGGAATGGAGGTGATGTCGACAACCAAAGAATACACATCAATACTTGGAAGAGAGAGCAGGAAAGGACAATAGAAAAGGCCAATCTTTTTCCTACCCATCTCCTCATCTGAGAACCAGGTTTAGTGGCCATGAAAGCAACAACCACAGTGATAGTTTTGGCCAGTACACAAGAAATGGCCATGGAAAAAGTGATGCCAAAAGTTGGTTGTTGGAGAAGGCAGATCACTTTGTCAGGTTGGCTGAGAAAAAACAAAGAGGAGAGAAAACAGAGCAGAAGAGAGACAAGGAGGGTGTAGGTGAGGGATCGGTTGTTGGCTTTGACAATGGGAGTGTCCTTGTGGTTAATAAAAGTTCCAAGTACCCAAGAGGTCAAGAAGAAGAAACCAAGAGCTGTTGAGGATAAACCAATTCCTAAGGTTTCTTCAAATGTTATAAAGACTATCGGTTTCAGGATGCAGCCTTTCTTTTCTTTATTTGGATAATGATCTTCTAAACATTGAAAACAGTCATCCATATCTGGAAGGAAAATCAAAGAATTTGTCATCTAGGCATTCCATAGCATTCAAAGTACTTTCTAAATGGGTGCCAGTTGTTATTCCTTTGAGTTCTTCCCACTGGTTACCCGGCGGATCATGTTTCTATGAAAATTCAGTTCAAAGCAGAAATGGAAGGAAATACAACTCTTTGTGTCATTTTAAATTTTATTGCAATGTAGGCCATTTGGACTTTCCCCCATTTTTTTTCCAAAACATGGAGAAGAAAACTGTGAGGATATACATTTAAATCCCTAGTAACAGAGCGTATTGACCTGAACAACAGATTGTGAGTCACAGCTATAAAAATGAATATTCATCTTGAAGATGTAAAGTATGAGTTATTTGCACAATAAGATAGTGTATTACACCTTGCTTAAATTTACTTACAGTATTTATTTATTATATAGTGATACATTAGCCAGGAGACAATAATGCTGATACAGGCTTGTACTTTGGCTGCCTAAGATTACTAGCTCTGTTTGTCTATGACGATTCTCAGTCACCCAGGTCATAGTTGTCCCAAAGGTGCTTTTTCAAGAGGCAACTGGACCTTCCTCTTTTTTTAAAAATATGTTTCACTTCTCCTCCTAGGTGTTTCTTTAGCTCTGACTGGATAGTGGGGAATGGAAGGAGTTCTATTCCTTGCAGACAGCTGGTCATTAAAAATCACCTTTGGGACAACCATGACCTGGATGACTGAGAACATCTATTGACATTTAGCTGTGCAGTTTGGGATGAGCACCCTTCAAATGGTTGGGAGTATGAATGGATTTCCAGCAAAATATTACAGGCTACGGGAACCATTTGTGCTTCAGTTTGAGAAACAGACAACAGAGACTCATCCCCAACAGCCTGAAAGGGACACAGGTCAGAAAGGAACACAGTTGCAGAAAGCACAAGTCCACAACACAGTCCTTTCAGCAGCTCCAAGAAGGCTCCAATTTGCACTAGTCAGGTGACCCTGAGGACACAGACAAACCTTCAAGTGGCCTCAACAACTCTCAGAAAGAATGCAAGTGACCAGCTGTCTGCAAGAAATATAAATCCTTCCATTCCCCACCATCCAGTCAGAGTTGAAGAAGCTTCTTGGATGAGAAGCAAAATGTCTCCAAAGGGGGCAAGATAGCTCTGCACCAGAAAGAAAGTAGAGTGCCTTTCCTGTAACATCATATGTAGCCCTGTCCCTCCACCAGAGCTGCCTTGCAAATGAGCATCACAAATGGGAAGTGCAGTGCCAGCAGGATTCTAACCGTCCACATGAAATGCCTGCTCATTTTCCCACCAAAGTGGTACCTATTTATCTACTTGCATATAACATCCTTTTGAACTATTAGATTGGCAGAAGCTGAGACGAGTGATGGAAGCTCACCACATCACGCAGTCACTGGTGGGATTCAATTTTTTTTGCTACTGGTTCTGTGGGTGTGGCTTTGTGGGCGTGGCAGGGGAAGGATACTGCAAAATACCAATTCTAAAAATTTCCACTACCGGTTCTCCAGAACCTGTCAGAACTGGCTGAATATCACCTCTGCACAAAATGCTAGGGCTCAAAGGGTTGGAGTTTAATTACCTTCTCCAGCATTATTAAGCCATTGAACCACTGCTCCTCTTCGTTTGCTTAAATCAACCTAATGAAAACTTCTTGGAATGTCTAACCTACCCTTTTGATTTGAAATTTTCCCTTCTGGACATGGAACACAGTCATAGCAACAGAATTGCTTTCCTTCAGCCTCCTTCTTCCAGTATCCAGGGGAGCAATGGTCATTGCACAGAGAAATTGGAAGTACCTGGTGATAAAAATAAAAGGCCTTTTGCAAAGGAAGATTTTTTTAAAAAAAATAATATTAATACTAAAGGATCCAATCTGATTCAGTAACTGGGACCAAAGGTTAACCAGTTGAGTAGATTCTTCAACATTATCCTGGGAACACTTTCGTTCATGAGTTATTAATCAATCCCTTTAATTGGGGAAAAGAATTCTTTACTTCTCAAAGGGCTACTGAATATTATCTAGCTGGATTTATATTATACATTAAAAGTTGTAGAAATAAAAGTGATGAGCTAAAGGGCCTGTTGGAAAAAGGCAAGGTGAGTGGATTAACATGTGAGATCACAATGCTATGGAAATAAGGCAATGTCCATAATTTGAAAGATAACTGCAACCAAAAACAAAACCTGACTTTTACATTGTAAGGTCATTTTGTCAATTTCATTAATGCTTGCTCATGGGCCATATTTGCTCATTGTATTCCATTTTTTCTTACAAACATAAAAAATAGATTTCTAAAGAGGCTTTGGTCAGTATGATTTAAGAGACCAAGGCCTCTATTTGCAATCATAATAGCTCAAGATATAGTCCATTAAGTGAATCCATGCCTGATTAAAAGCTGGGTGCCAGATAATCAGATTTTCATCAATGAATAATTCTTTGCCTGTTGGAGAAGTTGGATCTATTACTCCGACTCTCACTCTTTGAAAAGACCGATTGGGAAATGTGATGATGTTGATGATATCAAATCCACCTATTACTTCCCCATTTTCATTCAGGGAAACTTTCTCCCCAGCCGAATTGTTAATAGAAATGCCATGTAGAAATGGATAGAGCTATGTGAAAGAGAATGAAAAAAAAAGAGAGAATTGGAATGATAATACAGGTAGCACTCTATGTTGTTGTTGTTTTTAGTTGCAAAGTCATACCCAACCCATCATGATCCCATGGATAATGTTCCTCCAGGCCTTCCTTTCCTCTACCATCCTCTGAACTCCATTGAAGCTCACACCTACTGTTTCGGTGACTCCATCCAGCCATCTTATTCTCTGTCGTCCCATTCTTCTTTTGCCCTTAATCATTCCCAGCATGAGGCTCATCTCCAGTGAGTCCTTCTTTCTCATTAGGGGGCCAAAGTATTTGAGTTTCATCTTCAGGATCTGGCCTTCTAAAGAGCAGTCAGGGTTGATCTCCTCTAGGACTGATCAGTTTAATCTCCTGGCAATTCAAGGGACTCGCAGGAGTATTCACCAGCACCAGAGTTCAAAGGCCTCAATTCTTTGGTGCTCAGTCTTTCTTATCGTCCAACTTTCACAGCCATCCATTGCAACTGGGAAAACCATAGCCTTGACTATACACACTTTTGTTGGCAGGGTGATGTCTCTGCTTTTTAGTATGCTGTCTAGATTTGCCATAGCTTTCCTCCCTAGGAGCAAGCCTCTTTTAATTTCTATTTACTCTATTTAGTTTCTATTATTCTATTTATTTCTATTTATTCTATTTAATCTTCTATTTATAACAGTTCATTTAGTGAGTGTTCTAAGTTACTGTGGCACTGAAAAAAGTGACATGACCTGTTTTCACATTTAGGATCTTTGCCACCTTCTGACCAGCAAAATCCATGGGGAAGCGAGGTTCCCTTAACTGTGGTACTTAATAATATAGTAGTTTCTTGAGGTTCACAACTGACTGGATTTTATAAGCAGAAAATATTAAGTCTTTCCTCCATATGTCAACTCATAAAGTTGCCATGGTGAGGAAAGCGGGGAAGGCATTCCATGCATACCTTTGGCTAGAGTCAGATCTTAGATTACTACAGCAGGCTTGTGAGGCGTGCACCTCATTGATGAATGTGATTTATGACACAGACTGAGGGGAGGGAGGAAACAGGGGTAAAATTCAGCCATAATTAAAATGAGATCAGATCTGACTGCAATGAGGTATTGCTGAAATGGTGTTCCTAATAAATGACTAGTTTTCTTTTGAAACTTGGCTCAAGGCTCATGAATTAATTAGGGCATCTTTCAAAAACCTGACAGACAGACAGATCTGATCTCATATTTCTAGATCAAATTGCTCATTGAGATAATAGAAGTGTCCAATGTAGAGAGAATACCTGCCAAGGCTGCAGATGTGGAAGGTCAGTTTTTTTACTCATCACTGTTTTTTTCTTATTGAATCTTGACAAGAATAGAGCTTGCAAAGCATGAGCCACAGCATAAATGGCATTGTAGATGCTGTAGCTTTGGCCAGTCATTTCCATTTCAAAGACAGGCCCAGGGAGATTCTCTAGCTTCATCTCCCCAGTACATCTCCTACTGTGCATTTTTTGTAATTCTGATTTTGAGAATGAACAATCAAAGAATTGTTCCCAGACATCCTGCAGAAATCCATCTCTGCACCCTGAATGAGGTTTGATGGTCTGACGAAACTCCTTGAAACCTGCAACTGCTCTAGAATGAACACTGAAGGAAATAGCCCCATGGAACATCTGGCGATCCCAACTGATTTGAAATCCTGATAATATGAAATCAATCTGTGCAGTCATGATCCACACCTTTCTAAATAATGCCATTTGCTTGTTTTCAGGATCTGCTAGAAACATGAGAGCTCTCAGCCACGTAATTGTCTGAGATTCTCCATAGATGAGAAATGCAGTGCTGTTGCTATTCTTCAAATTAATGAAAATACTTGAGATTACGTGATAAAGTTCTCCATACTGTTCAAAGTGGATTAGTTGTGCAAGCCTTTCTATGAACGATGAGCAGATACCGTTCTGTGAAAGTAAGGGCTGCATTTTTTGTAAGAAACGTTCTCCGTTGTTGTTATCCATAGTAAAAATCCCAATCCACGTCCACCTGAAATGAAGAAGCAGTTGGATAATTCCAACATATTGATGGTCCTCTTTTGGGGCCATGAAATAAAGTGAAGGTCGCTTGCTGGTGGGAAACTCCTCTTGGGCTAATGAGCCGTATGTCAGCTGAAAAAAAGCAGAGTAATATTCTGTTGAGTTGTTAGCTCAAATCAGATCTTTCTCGATCTAGGTTTCCTGTAAACAATATCCAAGAGATGATTTTCCCTTCTATTTTGTTTAAAATATTAATATAGAATCAAATTTCTATGAATTATTTCAAACACATTATAATACCATATTTTTGGCCTATAAGACGCACCGGAATATAAGATTTTGAAGAGGTAATTTTTTTAAAAAAGTTTTGTACTCTGCAGGCCTTCCAAACACTCTGCACACCTCATTTTTTGCAAAAAAAAATTGGGGGGGAGACATGCAGAGGTTTTGGGAGGCTTGTAGGGTGCTCCTAGGGGCTGGAAGGTCAAAAATGGCCCCTTTTTTTGCCCTCCCCAGCCCTCAAGATCACTTTGCAGGCCTCCCAAACCTTCTGCACATCCATTTTTGCAAAGGGGGCAGGGTTTCATTAGGCCAAAAATGCTGATTTCAGTGTATAAGATGCACCCAGATTTTTACCCTCTTTTTTTGGGGGGGGGGGAAAGGTGCGACTTATATTCTGCAAAATATGGTAATTCATTTGGTTGAACAGGACCAGGGTGTGCTTCATTCAAATCTTTCCTCTACTTCTATGATTGGCATTACAGTTTTATAAAACAACTGATAAGTATTATACCTCAAGGTCTACAATACAATTTGTATTTAGATTTATTATTTTGTTAAACATATACAAGATACCAGGTATAAATATAAACATGGATATAAATGAAAGAAATGGATAAAAATAGATAGAGACATAGGACAGGTGCATTAGGCACCTGGTGCGCTTATGTACACCCCCTTTACCGAGGTGGCACAGTGGTTAGAGTGCAGTACTGCAGCCACTTCAGCTGACTGTTATCTGCAGTTCAGCGGTTCAAATCTCACCGGCTCAAGGTTGACTCAGCCTTCCATTCTTCCGAGGTGGGAGAAATGAGGACCCAGACTGTGGGGGCGATATGCTGACTCTGTAAACCGCTTAGAGAGGGCTGAAAGCCTTATGAAGCGGTGTATAAGTCTAACTGCTATTGCTACTGCTATTTACAGACCTCTTAGGAATGGGATAAGACCCAGGTAGACAGTTTAAGGTTGAAGCTGTGGAGGTTTGAGGATGTAACAACCGAGTCTGGTAGAGCATTCCAAGCATTGACCACTCTGTTGCTGAAGTCATATTTTCTGCAATTAGGTTTGGAATGGTTTGCCTTGAGTTTGTATCAATTGTTTGCCTGTGTATTATTGAGGTTGAAGCTGAAGCTTTTCTTGACAAGTAAAATGTTTTAGCAGACAATTCTGTGTACTGTGCTCAGATCATACTGCAGGAGACACAGTTTCAGATTGCCCAAGCCCAAAATTTCAAGCCTGGTGGCATAAGGGATTCTATTGTGAGTAGAGGAGTGGAGTACTATTCTCGTGAAATGCCTCTGGACTCGCTCAATTGTATTAATATTCGATACACAGTGTGGATTCCAAGCAGATGAGCTGTATTTGAGAATTGGTCTGGCAAAGGTTTTGTATGCCCTAGTTAGTTAATACATTGTTACCAGAAAAGAAGCTTCGCACAATTAGATTAACAATTCTTAATGCCTTTTTTGGAATGCTGTTACAGTGTTAATATCTGATTCTATACTACATACATACATACATACGATATTAAAACAGTGTTAATATCTGATTCTCAATAATTATACGATAACAACAAGGTACAGAAATTTTCTACTCATCTTCTCCGCACTGACCTGTGGAACTTTGTAGAAGCCTACAACTTCAGCTATGTTAGATGATGTATCAAAACCTAATCCTCCAATGATGGCCATGAGATTCTTCTGGCTATCACATTTGTAGTTAGAGACAAAGTCCCGGGATTTGAAAAGGAGGTCCAGAGTAGTGCGATAGGTCATCCATGGATTGTGGTAACTATCATAGATATGGAACCCAAGTGTGATGTTAGGTAAGATCTGGAGGTCCTCATTGATCTCCTTCACAGCAAAGGCCAAGGCAAGGACATGTTGGTAGAATTTGGTTATTATGCTGAAAATAGATTGAGCACAATAATTATCAAAATAATGATAATTTATAATTTTGCAAATTATTTTAGGCTGTTCATTCCATAACTGACCACTGGAAAACCCTATTTCTGATTGAAGGATTAGTTAACTTTATAATCAGTCCAAATATACTTTGAACACAATTTGTTTCCTTTAATATTTTTATTTTTCCAGAAAGGTTATCATTATAAAACACACTATGTTAATTTTCTGAAATTTTAACTTCAATGTTTAGTTTAAACTAGAATGCTGTGGCTTTGGTATTTTCCCAGTTGATTTGGTTTTCTAGGAAATTTACTGAATTAGAAAGAAGTATAGATCATGTGTGAGACGCTGAACATTGTTGATTATAAAGGTTGGCAGTTGGGTGGTTTGAATCCCTACTGCCGTGTAATGGAGTGAGCTCCCATTACTTGTCTCAGTTTATGCCAACCTAGCAGTTTGAAGTAGAAAAATAGGGACCTCCTTTGGTGGGAAGGTAACAGCATTCCATGCGCCTCTCTGTATTTAGTCATGCCGGCCACATGACCACAGAGACATCTTCGGACAGTGTGGCTCTTCGACTTTGAAACGGAGATGAACACCACCCCCTAGAGTCAGGAACAACTAGCACATATGTGTGAGGGGAACTTTTACCTTTACCATTCCTTACCTCCTTAGTATAATAGAATGTCAATAAATTTAACTAAGTTCCCATATTTATGTCTATGGAGATTCTCAGTTGTCCAGGTCATGGCTGTCCCAAAAGTGCATTTCCAATATTTCACTTCTCATCCAAGAAGTTTCTTGGATGAGAAATGCAATCTTTTCAAAGCAAAAACCAAGAAAATCCAGTTGCCTTTTGGAGAAGCACCTTATATTTTTGTCTCGTGAAATGTGGCAGAGCTGGATTTTTTTAGCCTTCTTTTTGATAATTTCCATGCAATCAAATGTGCTTTGAAATACATTGTTGATGAAACAAACACGAAGAAGGTTTCTCCTTCTCTCACCGCTAGAAATCTTCCAAAACACAAAGATTCCTTACATTTACCTGAAAAACTCTACATTTTCTCTACAAACAGCTATTAATCATATAAACAATTCTTTGCTATTGTGGGTTAAAGTCAGGTGATTCAAAGGAAAAATCTTTACATTGGTGAATCATCAAGGTTGACAAAAGGATGCTGTTTGAATAGAGTTTCATAGAAATGGTAAATCAAATGAGACATCATCCCACCGATGATGAGGTCCCCGGGTTGATACCACTCATGTGGAACAGGGAAAGCATCACTCGCAGGGCAGCTCAGAGTAATTGCTTTGTGCATCAGGATACCAGGAGGATTGATTCTATGATTCTCTGTGTATGGAGAAGAGGTCTATCTTCAAGGAGAACTTCTGGCAGATAAAACAGAAGGAAGAGAACTTTGTGGAAATGAATCGCACAGAGTCAGCATTACACGTCCTTCCTCTGTGTGGCTCTTGAAATATTTATATAGATTCTTTCTGAATTTCTGTTCCCTTCTGTGCAGAATGTTTGATTTTGTGGCCTCCTAGAATAATGGAATAATTGCAGTCATTCATAAGGGACATAATTGCCATGGAACCATTGGCTACCTGGTGATTTTTTTCTTTATATGTCTGATCAACAACTTTGCTTCTTTGGAGTGACATAATAAGTGACAATCCTTAACCTGTTTTGAAAATAGTGAAGAAATGGAATTGGGAAGTTTGCAGCTACAACATCGCTCTAATTCTAGAAACCAGGACAAAGATTTAATTTTTATTAATGGGTCGGGAATCCATTTCCTTGCCAAATGTTGGATGAAATGGTCAAACATCAACTGTCTAGTACAGATTAACTGATCTTGATTTGAAAATCCTTTGGAAACTAGATAAAAGTGAAAGTGAAATAGACAATCATTCACACATTCCATCCAAGGATGGGGAGAAGAAGAAATAAGAGCAGACAAGGATATTTGAAAAAAAATAAAACTAATATTTCAAAAATGTAAAACTAAAACATGTTTTACAATTTATCTTATATGTGCTTTTTAATAAGAATGGGGAATTCATACAAACACACACACACACACACACACACACACACACACACCAGGGGTAGGTTCCTGCCAGTTCTAACCAGTGACGTGTGGTGAGCTTCATGGCTGGTGAGGCAAGTGCAAAAGCCCTGCCAAAGCTCCGGCGCCACGTCCACCATAGAGCGGGACCCTCACCGGCCATGAAGCTCACTGATCTATAACCACCCTTGGCAGGACCTCCTGCCCCTCCTCCCTCCACCCAGGACCTCCAACCATGTCCCTCCACAAGCCCCCACCACGCCCGCACCCCTCCCCCGGGCACCCCTCCCCTCCCCCTGGGCCCGAAGCCCCCCACCCTCCCAGGGGGAGTGCTCACCTGCTGCCAGGGCCAGGGGGCCGCTGCCACCTCCCTCCGCGCCCACCGCCATGGCCGCTGCACCCACATGGAGCCACCAAGGCAGCACCGAATGAGTGCTGATCGAGCTACGCCAGCCAGAGGAGTGCCGAGCCGCCGATGGGTGGAGGCGACAGGCTCCTGAGTGCCTGTAGAGCACCTTCAGGATCGCCGGGGAAGAAGTTGGGGAGCGAGGGTTGCCCGGACCTCGCAGCCTCCCCACAATCGCTCCCGCAGCGTCTGCTATGACAAGCCGGCACTTTAAAGGCATGCCGGCACTCAGGCAGGGCTCGGCTGCCATTCAGCGAAACATGCAGTCCGAGGAACTTTTACCCTCCCGATTTGCTCGCTTTGTTTGGACTTTAAATTCTGCAGCCTCAAAAGTTTCTTGAGTTTTATTTGCATGCCTGGATCGGTGTGCATTGGGGGAGCAAAGGGAAGAAGAAGAAATTACTCCAGACAAGAAGAAGCCGAGACTTTAGAAAAGAGAAAAAAGAAGTTCCATTTTTCTGGGATTCTTTTTTTTTAAAGATTGGCGAGAGATACTTTTTTTTTTTAATTGAAGCCAGCAAGTGTCATTTTGTTTTCTTTTTCCTTTTCCTCCGGGCAGGGGATAAGAATTGCTCGGCCTGTCAACCCAGGAAGAAGGCTGAGCAGTGTTTTTTTTTCCAAAACCCCAAAGCTTTTAAGGAAAAAAAGAACTATCTCGTGGGCTTGATTTCAACCAGATGGCAGGCTGGTAAAAAAGAAAAAAGAAACTGAGAAAGAAGAAAAGGAAGGAAGGAAGGAAGGAAGGAAGGAAGGAAGGAAGGAAGGAAGGAAGGAAGGAAGGAGGAAAGGAAGGAGAAGGGGAGAAAAACCCCTACTGGGTTTCCAAGATGGGCACTGCCATTTGTACCTGAACGCAGAAGGGTCTTTTGCAAACTGGGTTTTGTGTCTTGACGCTGGCCTGCCTGGGTTCTGGAGTTCTTTAAAGTACATGCTGCCCGGCCACAAACCAAGACCTGTTTCGCTCTGTGGTGCGCCGAGGCGGCATGGCTTTAAAAAAATATAAAAATTGAAAAATGAAAACTGAAAAAAAATGAAAAATGAAAATAGATGTGCCAGCCCGCGGGCCAGCAGAGGCAGGTTTAAAAAAAACCACACACACGCACATACACATAATAAAAACAAATTAAAATTACTTACATTACAAATAAATTGAATTCCTCCCTCCTGCCCTCTCGCTCTGACCCACATACCTTCCAGCTGTGGCGAAAATGCTAGATTTGGTCTAGCCAGGGCCAGGCAGGCTAGGCTAGTTGCTGCTAGAGTCACCATGTGGATGACTCTGCTTAAATGTTTTAAAATAGGCTCTAAACAAAGTGCCTCTGCAGGAGGAGGCGGGAGAATCATGTGCCTCATTTGCATATAGAATTTTTTGTGTTTTAACCCTTGGTTGACTCTTAAAAGACGAAAAATTCCTTATGCAAAGGAGGCCCATAGTTCTCTAGCCTCCTCCTGCAGTAAGGAGACTCAGAGTCACTGTGACTTAGAGTCTGGGAGCAACTACCTTGGCCTTTTTAATTATTTTAAAAATAGTTTCCTTTCCCTCAGGAGACTGGTGAGGCCCCGCCTCCCTTGCCTCTAGTGACTGCACATCACTGGTTCTAACCTCTTCTATAGAAGAGGTTTCACAAATCTACAATGCCGCTTAGAACCAGTTCCAGCTCCCTCCCCCCGCCTGTCCATACATCATCAAGATGAAGAGCGAGAGGAAGAATTCTGGGATTTGAAGTCCACAACTCTTAAAGCTTTCAAGTTTGAACACCCCTGGGGTTTTTTCCCTAAAGGGTTAGGGGTCCAAGGGCCTTGTAACTTGACAGCTTTAAGACTTGCACACTTCAATGCCAGAGTTCCTGAGCCAACATGACTGGAGGAGGAATTCTGGGAGTTGAAGTCCACAAGTCTTAAAGCTGTCAAGTTTGAACACCCCTGGGGGTATCTTTTCTAAAGGGCTAGGGTCCAAGGGTCTTGTAACTTGACAGCTTTAAGACTTGTGTGCTTCAAATGCCAGAGTTTCTGAGCCAACACTTTGGTTGCTAAGCAAGAGCGTTGTTAAGTGAGTTTCACCACATTTTTTATTTATTTATTTATTTATTTATTTAGAATTAAAAAAACTTTTACTTTTAAGCCACTCCCACCCGGTCACATGGCCAGCAAGCCACTCCCACAAAGCAGGCCACACCTACAGAAGAGGTTCTAAAAAATTTTGGACCCCCCCCCCCCGAAATCATAGTTGTTTTTTTCCAAGATCTATACTTTCTAAGCAGTTTGGTGAACTGGTTATTAGAAGAACCAGGGGAGAGATTCCAATATTTGAGGGGCCACCGCAAAGATGAGAGGGACAAACTACTTTCCAAAGCACCAGAAGGCAAGAGAAAAAACCAATGGACAGGAGGAACTTCAAACTAAGGAAAAATTTCCTAACAGTGAAAACAATGAACCAGTGGAATGGCTTGCCTTCAGAAATTGTAGGTGCCCCATCATTGGAGGCTTTCAAGAAGAGCTGGACAACCATTTATCTGAAATGATTAAGATGACTAGATTTTCAGATTGGTAAAGAGGGACACCTTTGGCTGGGGGGGCAGGGGGGGCTTGATTAAAAAAATTATATGGAGCAACAAAATTTTTCATACAACGCAAAAATAGTATTGTAATATTTTTTATTTCAACATAACTACAATTTACAAATATAAATTGCAACTTTTGCCAAACATCAAAATTTTGATCACGTAACCATGAGGATGCTGCAACGGTTGCTAAGTGTGAAAATGGTCGCTAAGTGTGAAAAATGGTCATCAGTCCCTTTTTTTAATGCCATTGCAACTTTGGTCACTAAATGAACTGTTTGAAAGCTAAGGCTAGCTTGCATTATAATGCCTTATGGTAGCCTACATTTCCAAGAGAGAGAAGCTAAACACACAAGGAATTTGTCTTTGGTGAATATGCTCTCCGTGTACATAAAGAAAAATAAAATAGAATACATTCATCAAGAATCATAAGCTACAACACTTAGTGATGGTCACTAAAGCCTGGAGGATTGTTCCCTCTGTGCTTCTTTAAAACAGTATATGTTAGAATAGAATAACAGAGTTGGAAGGCACAGAATAGAATTCCAGAGTTGGAAGAGTTGGAGATCTTCTAGTCCAACCCCCTGCTTAGGAAGGAAACCCTACACCATTTCAGAAAAATGGTTATCCAACATCTTTTTAAAAACTTCCAGTGTTGGAACATTCACAACTTCTCTCCTTGATTAGTTTCCACCCATTGCTTCTTGTTCTACCCTCACGTACCTTGAAGAATAGTTTGACTCCCTCTTCTTTGTGGCCACCCCTGAGATATTGGAACACTGCTATCATGTCTTTTCATTAGTGGTTCAGGCACCAGACAAGAAATCAGGAGTTTCTAGTCCCATTTTGGACATGAAAACCTGCTTGGATGAAATGAGGTTCATTTCATTTTTTCCCTTCTTTCCTTCCTTCCTCCTTCCCTTCCTTCCTTCTTCCCTTCCTTCTTTTCCTTCCTTCCTGGTTTCCTTCCCTCTTTCTTTCCTTTCCTTCTTTCTTTCCTTCCTTCCCTAACTTTCTCCCCCCCTTTCTCTGTTGTGGGGAGTTGGAAGGAGCATTAGAACTGCTCACCGCCTTAAAAGTGGGATTTTTAAAAAATGGCTTTTTTAAAAGTGATTTCAGCCGGGATGCCTTTAGTACTCACCCCATCTGTCCTCCCATCCTCCTTCCCAAAAGTTGATTTAAAAAGCCAGCGATCTGCGCCCGCTTCTCCAGCGTTCCTGATTCAGGGGCAGAGGTGCCTGGGCGCGCCCTGTTCCCCCCTCAAGGCTTCGCGTTAAAGCCAAAAAGGACCTCCACAGAGATGGCTCTGGGTCTGGGAAGGCAGAGCAGGGAGGGATGCTGGAGAGCAGCTTTCGCCTACAGCCTTGGGGGGATGGGGGTGTTTGCAACCCTGCCCTGCTTGGCACCCCTCGTTGCTTGAAATGAGATGCTCTGTTTGGGGGGGGGGATGCAGGAGGTCCAAATAAGAGGCGGGCTCAGCCTCCGCTGGGATGGAGCAAGCAGAAGGAAAGGCAAGAGCGGGGGCAGATGGGACTTTGCTGGCAGTTGCAAAGCAGCCTTCCCCCGATTGCCTTCCCCCACGTCTCCCAACCCTTTCAAAAGCCACCCCCATCACTAGCCTCTCCCAACTGGATCCCCGCCTGCCTCCCCTCGGCTCACCCAGACCAGATTGACAGTGGCTTGCATGGCATGGCTGCAGAAGTGTGGCGCCCAAAAGAAGCAGGGGAAAAAAAAACTTCCGACGGCTGAGCTGCTTGGCCCAGGACCAAGCCTCCTCCTTACCATCGCTCTCCCTGCAGAAAAACGCTGCACGTTGGTGCGCGCACGAGCAAAAGGAGAGGGAGGAAAACACTGCCCTCTAAAGGCCACATCATGAACGACAATATATATATATATATATATATATATATATATATATATATATATATATGTATGTATGTATGTATGTATGTATGTATGTATGTATGTATGTATGTATGTATGTATGTATGTATGTATGTATATATACACATACATACATACATACATACATACATACATACATACATACATACATACATATGTATGTATATGTATAAACAGCCTCCTTTTTAAAATTGATTTTCTTTCTTTTGGAAAATCAGTACTTTTTCAATACGCGATGGGATGTGGGAAAAATTATTGAAAGGTGTGCCTGTCCCGCCAGATGCGGGACATCTGGTCACCTTAGAAATGGTATAACTATAGACTATCTTGATTGAGCAGAGGGTTATCTACAAGGTTCCTTCCAATTCTGTAATTCTGTGTTTTAAATATGTCACAGAATAGTATAGGTGAAGTTTATTTCTAGTCTAGTGAAAAGAAGAACTAGGGGAGATATGATAGGAGGGGTCCAATATTTGAAAGGCCATCACAAAATCGAGAGAGACAAACTATTTTCCAAAGCACCAGAAGGCAAGATAAAAACCAATGGATGGATTGGGAAAGAATTTGGAACACAAAATTATAAACTAACATGATCAGCAGCACTTAAAGAAAATATATACAAAATGTTTTATCGTTGGCATTTATCACCAACAAGATTGGCTAAAATGTACCCAAACATGAAGCTGACCTGCTGGAAGTGTAAAAATAGTACAAGGGACCTATTATCACATATAGTGGACCTGCCCGGAAACACAAAAATATTGGACAAAAATTTGGAAATGGGTGCAAGAAATTACAGGAGAACAGATAAAATACAAACCTTAAATCTTTCTACTGGGAATAATCAAAGGGAAATATACAAAGAAAATTAAGTACATATTAACACATCTGCTAACTACAGCTAGAATAGCATTTGCCCAATGCTGGAAACAAAATAATACCCTCTCGGACGAATTAGTGATTAAAAAAACTTTGGATTGTGCAGAGATGGACAAATCAACACTGAAATTAAAAGATAAAGAAGAGTCGGAATATTATGAAATTTGGAACAATTGGTACAAATGGCTGCAAAACAAGAATAAAATTAATTAAGCCAAAAAACAATATATATAAATATATATAGAAGTGTGTATAAAGATGTGTAAATATAGAAGCAAAATATTATATACATTTACATGTATGATGACACAACAATGTGGATGTAATGACTGTAAGGTGTTGTAGAAGGGAAAAAATAATTAAAAAACTGCTAATAAAAAAATGGACTGAAACTATTTAAGGAGAGAAGCAATCTAGAACTAAGGAGAAATTTCCTAGTGGTGAGAACAATAGTGGAATGACTTGCTTTCAGAAGTTGTAGGTGCCCTGTTTGAGCAGAGGGTTGGACTAGACAACCTCCAAGGTTCCTTCCAGTTCTGTAATTCTTTATGTTCTATGTTCTAAATATTTCACAGAATAGTACTTAGTACAGATGAAGCTTTGGAAAAAGATATTAAAATGATTTGAAGCATCTACACCAGTGATGGTGAACCTTTTTCGCCTCGGTTGCCAAAAACACACATGCACACTTGTGTGCCCATCTTCATAATTTAATGCCCTCCTCATCATGCCCCCTGAGCATGCAAATGTGACCCCCCCCTCCCACTGCCCTGTGCATGCATGCATGGCTTTCTTTGAGCCTGGGGAGGGCAAAAACCGGTCTAACATGCAAACTGAAAGTTTGGGAACAGACTTCCGGTTTGCCTGTTGGGCCATTTTTCACCCTTTAGAGGCAAAAATCAGGCCGAAAATCAGCTGGCCACTGTACATATGCATACTGGAGCTGACAGGGCAATGCCTCACATTGCCCTCCGAAATGGCTCCATGTGCCACCTGTGGTGCACGTGCCATTGGTTCACCATCACGGATCTATATAGTACCTACCAAGATCAGAATCATGCTCACTAAAGTGCAATTTTAAAGAAGAGTGTTGGATGCTTTTGAATTTTGCTGCTGGAAAAGACTTGAGAATTCCATTGGCAGCCACAAAAAAAAACCTCGGTGGCTCATGAAAAAAAAAAATCAATCCAGAATTTTTACTCGAACCACAAATGACCAGGCACAAATTATTCTATTTGGACACCTTATATGAAAACACAGCTCTCTGGAAAAGTCCCTCATGCTGGGAAAGATGGAAGGGAAGAGAAAAAGAGGGCGATGATCAGGAAGGTTGACATACTCAACTACGTTGGCCATGAATGCACCATTGGGAAACTTGAAAGAATAGGTTAAATGTTGTGGCCCAGCAGGAGCTGTTGGAACTGCCGATGGACTCCGATAGCGAGGGCCCCTATGAGTCAGCTCTGGATGATGTGGAGGATCCTGGGCAGGGTTCAGACTCTGAGCAGGGACCAGAGAGGCTGGTTGGCCACCAGGAGGTACCTGAGGCATGGAGCAGTGGTGAAAGTCAAAGGGAATTTGTCCCTGATGCCCGGCAGAGGAGGGCAGAGAAACGAAGGCAGCAATTACGGAGACAGACTCATAGGAGATAATCAGGCCCAGGTGGTTATGATTTGGCTCCTCCCAAGAGAGTATATAAGAAGAGACTTTGGGAGGAGACCTTTTGCAGGACACAACCGTTTGTACCAAGCTGGAGAAGCTTGTGTGTATTGTATCTCTTATCTGTGGGAGTCTGGGTTGCTGCCAACGTCTTGTCTGTGAGTAATTACTGTGAATAAAGCGTGGCTAACCGTAAGCTTGTGTTGGCGTTACTCACCAGATGGAGAGGCGCCGGAACAGTTAAAGATACATCATTTATTTACTTTTTATTTAGCTTGTCAAACATGTACGAGATAACAGGTGTAAGTATAAACATGGAGAAGAACAAAGGAAATGGGTACGAATAAATAGAGACAGTAGGACAGGAATGGTAGGCAAACTGGTGCACTTATGCACGCCCCCTTATAGACCTCTTAGGAAAGGGGTGAGGTCCACACTAGACAGTTTAAGGTTAAAGTTATGGGGGGTTGAGGATGTAACAACAGAGTCGAGCAGTGCATTCCGGGCATTGACCACTCTGTTGCTGAAGTCATGTTTTCTGCAATCAAGTTTGGAGCGGTTTACTTTGAGTTTGTATCTTTTGTTTGCCCAAGTATTATTGTGGTTGAAGCTGAAGTAGTCATTGACAAGTACGACGTTGTAGGTGACAATTTTGTGTACTATGCTTAGGTCAGACTTTAATCGCTGTAGTTCTAGGTTGTCCAAGCCCAAACTTTCAAGCCTGGTGGCATAAGGTATTCTATTGTGAGCAGAGGAGTGGAGTACCCTTCTCGTGAAATACCTCTGCACTTGCTCTATTGTATTAATGCCTGATATTCTGTACAACATGGATTCCAGACAGACAAGCTGTATTCGAGAATTGGTCTGGCCAAAGTTTTGTAGGCCTAGTTTGCAGCACAGTGTTACCAGAGAAGAAGCAAAAATTAGGTTGACAACTCTTAATGCCTTTTTGGCAATGATGTTACAATGATAAGCTCTGGGGCTGGGATCATTTGAGATGAATATTCCTAGGTCCTTGACACAATGAGAGTCATCTATGGGGTCATTTCAGCCCAGCTTGTATTTGGTGTTCTGATTTTTATTGGCAATGTGGATGGATTATATTTATTGATATGTCTGAAAATGTGTCCATATGGCAAAATTGAAGGAACAGGGCAGAAATGGTATTCAGCAGGTTCTGACCAGTTTTGGAGAACCGGTAGTGGAAATTTTGAGTAGTTTGGAGAACCAGTAAATACCACCTCTGGCTGGCCCCGCCCCCATCTATTCTCTGCCTCCTGAGTCCCAGCTGATCAGGAGGAAATGGGGATTTTGCAGCAACCTTCTACTGCCATCTCCACTAAGCCATGCCCACCAAGCCACGGCCACAGAACCAGTAGTAAAATAGTTTGAATCCTACCATTGGAATGGGGAATAATTATTCAGTGATACATATAAAGGGCCGGATGAAATTTGGGAGTTGGAATTAAGTAATTTCTGATGCACTACTTTGAAAATAGTTTGTTAAGATATATTGTCTGAAAAGAAAGCAGAAGCTGAGAACTTAAAGTAGTCCTCTGTGTAATGCAGAGCATTTGTTGGTTGAGATTTGGAGTTGCCAATTGTTTGACCATTTTGACACCTCATCAAGGTTGCTTTGTAGGACAGAAGGATTGTCATTATGTCATCATCATGGCAAAAGTTTTATCTACGGCAGAGGTCCCCAACCCCCAAGCTGTGGACCAGTGGTGGGTTCCAGGAGGTATGCCCCAGTACGGGCATACTGGTGGCAGCTGGGAGCAGTGGCCACCATACTGGAACCATGTGTTGGTGGGCCCACCCATCCACCAGCATTCCTTATCTCTTTTTAAGCTATCCGGGCTATCTATCTATCTATCTATCTATCTATCTATCTATCTATCAATCATCTACACACACACACACACACAACACACACACACACACACACACACACACACACACACACACACACACACACACACACACACACACACACACACACACACACACATATATATATATATATATATATATATATATATATATATATATATATATATATATATACTTAAAGTCACAACCCCTGGTATGCCCAAATGTGGGAGGAAGGTCACACTTCCACTCTCTGTCATTAGGCTCGTCACAAGAGTCCATCCAGACAGAGACCCAATATTTTTACTGTTGCCTTTGTTATATTTGTGTTTTTATTTGTGCTGATATTTTCCTTTATTTATTTATCAGCACAAATAAACACACACACACACACACATATATATATATATATATATATATATATATATATATATATATATATATATATATATATATATATATATATATATATATATATATATATATATATATATATATGCATACTATGGAATGGAGGGGAGTTGTATGTGTTTGTCAGTCTCAGGTGTATCATTAAACAATCCAGGAATCAAATCCGAAATAGTTTCAGTGTGGATTCATCTAAGTAACCTGTGTGCATTGCTTCGAACTTTGATGATGGTTTGCATTTTTAAATATCTATTTTTTTTTAGATTGGAACATGCACTTCAAAAAAAAAAAAAAAAAAAAAAAAAACCACAGGGACAAAATTCCTGCAATATAGTCACAGCAGAGGATATTTTCTTAAAAAGCAGTAGGAATGCAGCCTACTAACTGCCTCATCAGAAAACTTAGATAAGAAGAAGGGGGAGATTAGGAGAACTATCAAGAGGGCATTTCAGCTTTTCTTCTTCAGCCGTTCTTCTGCAAAGACTAATCACTCTATCATTTAATAACCCTAAAGATGCTTTTTCCAAGCAGGACATTTTTCCTTATGGGAAAACAAAGTCCAGCTGCCTTTTGAAAAAGCACTTCCAGGACAACTATGACTTGGATGGCTGAGAATCTCCATAGACATCATTAAGTGTGTAATTACAGTCCTATCAGGGCTTATGTTAATTCTTGGGTTGAATCAGAAACTAGGAATATGAATGTTCATATCTGCGCGCCACATACAGTAGGATAACTAATGCCCAATTTGACAGACATATTATTATGCCTTTGTTTATTTTTCCAAAATAAACTCTGCAATTTGGCTTTAGAGGTTGCCTCAGCCTCATTGTAAAGACCACTTCTAGGCCTTTGAAAGTTGCAGTCCCCAAGAGATTTTCTCCTGAACTAGCTCAGCTCCTTTCACAGCTGAGATAATTTCAGCTTTCCTCTGGAATTTGCTGACATGGCAACTGAATTGCTGGGGGGGGGGGGACGACATGAGAATGGTTTAGAAAACTCAACACAGAGACATTTATATTTATTTATATCTCTAGTGTCCTAATGTGCTTTTCCATGCTGCTGAAAATGAGCCACGACAGAGACATATATATAGACAGAAACGTTCTCTGTAGCTCTCTCGTTCTCTGTAGCTCAAATGGTTAACTCCCTGCCTGGGAGGCAATAGAGCACAGGTTCGAATCCCAGTAAGGATATGGCTAGCTGATGAGTGCTAAATAGCTTGAAATAGATCTATACTAGTCTTCCTTTATTTATTTATCAGCACAAATAAAAACACAAATATAACAAAGGCAACAGTAAAAATATTGGGTTTCTGTCTGGATGGACTCTTGTGACGAGCCTAATGACAGAGAGTGGAAGTGTGACCTTCCTCCCACACTTGGGCATACCAGGGGTTGTGACTTTAAGTATATACCTACCACCCTGGCTGGCTGATAAAAGGAGTCGTTCTCTGTAGCTCAAATGGTTAACTCCCTGCCTGGGAGGCAATAGAGCACAGGTTCGAATCCCAGTAAGGATATGGCTAGCTGATGAGAGCTAAATAGCTTGAAATAGATCTATACTAATCTTCCTTTATTTATTTATCAGCACAAATAAAAACACAAATATAACAAAGGCAACAGTAAAAATATTGGGTTTCTGTCTGGATGGACTCTTGTGACGAGCCTAATGACAGAGAGTGGAAGTGTGACCTTCCTCCCACACTTGGGCATACCAGGGGTTGTGACTTTAAGTATATACCTCCCACCCTGGCTGGCTGATAAAAGGAGTCGTTCTCTGTAGCTCAAATGGTTAACTCCCTGCCTGGGAGACAATAGAGCACAGGTTCGAATCCCAGTAAGGATATGGCTAGCTGATGAGAGCTAAATAGCTTGAAATAGATCTATACTAGTCTTCCTTTATTTATTTATCAGCACAAATAAAAACACAAATATAACAAAGGCAACAGTAAAAATATTGGGTTTCTGTCTGGATGGACTCTTGTGACGAGCCTAATGACAGAGAGTGGAAGTGTGACCTTCCTCCCACACTTGGGCATACCAGGGGTTGTGACTTTAAGTATATACCTACCACCCTGGCTGGCTGATAAAAGGAGTCGTTCTCTGTAGCTCAAATGGTTAACTCCCTGCCTGGGAGGCAATAGAGCACAGGTTCGAATCCCAGTAAGGATATGGCTAGCTGATGAGAGCTAAATAGCTTGAAATAGATCTATACTAATCTTCCTTTATTTATTTATCAGCACAAATAAAAACACAAATATAACAAAGGCAACAGTAAAAATATTGGGTTTCTGTCTGGATGGACTCTTGTGACGAGCCTAATGACAGAGAGTGGAAGTGTGACCTTCCTCCCACACTTGGGCATACCAGGGGTTGTGACTTTAAGTATATACCTCCCACCCTGGCTGGCTGATAAAAGGAGTCGTTCTCTGTAGCTCAAATGGTTAACTCCCTGCCTGGGAGGCAATAGAGCACAGGTTCGAATCCCAGTAAGGATATGGCTAGCTGATGAGAGCTAAATAGCTTGAAATAGATCTATACTAGTCTTCCTTTATTTATTTATCAGCACAAATAAAAACACACACACACACACACACACACACACACACACACACACACACACACACACACACACACACACACACACACACATATATATATATATATATATATATATATATATATATATATATATATATATATATATATATATAAATAAAATATATATTTCGGAGCTCTATATATTTAATAATATTCTGAGGGGTCCGTAGGTGTAAATGAATGCATACCATCAAAAATGTGTGAATGTGCACATTTTTTAAAATGAAACGCAGGCAGACACTTTAGAGTTGTCCTTTAAAATATGCATCACTGTCTGTGTGCAGGTGCCCTATTTTCCTGAAAATAAGACCTCCCTGTATAATAAGCCCAATTGGGCTTTTGAGTGCGTGTACTAAAATAAGCCCTCCCCTGAAAATAAGCCCTCCCTGAAAATATTGCAACACAGCAGCAGCCATGAGGTGACCATGCTCGCCATCTCCTGCACCTCAAAAATAATAAGACCTCCCCGAAAATAAGGCCAAGTGCTTATTTCAGGGATCCTGAAATGAGCTTCTCCCGGAGCTTCGCATATTCTCCAACCTCTGGTCCTTCCGGCGCGCCCTAAAAGCTTGGCTTTTTCAGCAAGCCGGCCTGGCCTGAATAGAATAAATTAAATTATGAATTTTAAATTGTTAATTTTAATTTCATCCTAAATTTGATTTAAATTGTCAATTGAAGGTTATTGGATTTCCTATTTAATCTTTTAAAACTTTTGTCACATATGTTTTTATGTTGTACGCCGCCCTGAGTCCTTTAGGAGAAGGGCAGCATATAAGTCCAATAAAATCAAACCAAAACCAAAGTAAGACCCTGTCTTATTTTCGGGAAAACACGGTGTATATACACACAGTATATTGTATGCATAGTTATCCTTTAAATCTCTCTCTGTGTGTATGTGTGCATGTGGTGGGTTCCAGATACAGAACACCATACTAGAAAGGTACCTATTGGTCCCGGCAGGCACTGGTATGGGGCATACTGATCGTAACCCACCACTGACATACACACGGTATATACACCTACACATATACATACATATACCTTTAAATTCATTGTCATTTAATGCAACTCCAATAGACTTGTTGCTATAATTATTCTTTAAAATGTGTTTCTGTCTGTCTGTCTCTTCTCTCTCTGTCTCTCTCTGTCTCTCTCTCTGTCTCTCTCTCTCTCTCTCTCTCTCTGCCTCCGTCTCTGCCTGCCTCCCCCCGCTCTCTCTCTGCCTGCTGCCTGCTTTTCTCTCTCTGTCTCTGCCTGCCTGCCTGTCTGCCCCCCTCTCTCTCTGCCTCTCTCTCTCTCTGTCTGTCTCTGCCTGCCTGTCTCTCTGCCTCTCTGCCTCTCTCTCTCCCTGTGTGTGTGTGTGTGTGTGTGTGTGTGTGTCCCTGCCTCTCTCTCCTCTCTGTTTCTCTCCCTCTCTCCCTCTCTCTCCCTGCCTCTGTGTGTGTGTGTGTGTGTGTGTGTGTGTGTGTGTGTGTGTGTGTGTGTGTATGTGCACGTGCACTAATCACACAGGGACTCCAATGTCCCCCCACATGCTTATACATAGGGGGACCCCTATTTATGTCTCTTTGTCTGCCCTGCACCCTGTGTTGTTGGATGGAAAATGTACCCAGAACTGCATAGACCTGGGCCTGTGCCAGCTATCACAGCCAAACCAGAAGTGCCTTTGTCAAGGTGATAATTTAAGAGTTGACCAGCTGATGCCATGAGGGGAATGAATTAGCAGGATTTTTGGCTGTTATCCCTTTAAGAGCCTGTATCATGAGAGGAGGCCCTGGTTCATTGAGTTTCTTCCCTGCTATAATTGCTGTTTGTTTAGATACTGCCTGTAGCATGTGTGTGTACAATATTCCTATATTTCTATGGTAGATAAAAACCACTATTTGATACAAACCACTGTTAACTGTACTTGCTCCTGGGTTGATACATGTGATAGACCTGTGCATACCCTGACAGCCTTGCTGTCTTTGCTGCCTCCTTTTAAAAATACATAGGTTAACATACAAAGATTAACATACTTAACAATGGTTAAATCTCCATTTGTGACGTGTTATGCTTCCTTTGTGCATCCACTGCATTCTACATGGAAAATGAGAGAAAGCTAGGTTGAACTGGCAAATTGTTGGACTGAGTTCTACAATCCAGTAGCAATTTGGGTATGCAAAGAACAACATGATTCTAGTGTAAGGTGACCAGATTTTCAGATTGGTAAAGAGGGAGTCCTTTGACCGGGGGGGGGGGGGGGGGCTTGATTAAAAATTTTATACAGAGCAACAAAATTTTTCATACAACGCAAAAATAGTATTGTAATATTTTTTCAACATAACTACAATTTACGAATATAAATTGTAACTGTTGCCAAACATCAAAATTTTGATCGTGCCCACAACAGCGCACCGACAACAGCGCACCAACAAAAGCGGCCATAAGCAAACAATGCGAAAACAAAGTAATAACTCTAACCCTAACCCTAACCCTAACCCTAACCCTAACCCTAACCCTAACCCTAACCCTAAACCTAAACCTAACCCTAAACTTAACCCTGAACCTAACCCTAACCTTTACCTTAACCCTAATCACACTTTTGTCAGCACGCTGTTGTTGGTGCGCTGTTATGTGCATGATCTCGATGTTGTGGTTTTCTCACCACGGTTTTGTTGGCGTGCATTTTTCGTGCATGCATTTGTCGGGTCATGCTATAAGCATGCACTCAGCACATTTAATTTACTTACCAAAGACCTGGAAGTCCAACAAGACCAGTCTGCTTTACCTAATAATGTTTTATTCTGAATAGCCAATCCCCCACCCCTTTTTTTACAAACCAGCAAGATGCTTACACCACGTAAGTATTTTCAAATTCCAAAGAGAACTAACTTTAGTACACTTTAGATCTCTTCCCATAGCAGTTTTGGAGAGTTGATGAAATTATGTCTCTACGGTAAAGCGGTTTTTGAACGTAAGTTGACATGCTACTCAGGGGTGATATTCACTTACTTACCCTACCCGTTCGCAAATATGCACCCCCATCCATGCATGCGCCTGGCCTACCACGCATGCGCTTTGCTCAAAAAAGTTCCTAAATAGGATGACATAGAGCCAAAGTGAATGGGTGGGCCATTCCACGGTTTCTGCTAGTGGTTTGGGCAAACCAGTCTGAACCGGCTGAATATCACCTCTGATCCTATTATTTACTGTATCCTCTATAAGGGCCTTATAATTCCCGACCTGGTAAAACAGAAAAATCTCTTCTTTTTATTATACACATCTTATCAGATCTGCATGATTCAGTCTCCATGAACGTAGCTAAATTGTGTTCTGCTGCATTTTAAATTAAGTAGAATTTTATTAGTCACCACCAATTGTAATACACACATGCTTACATGCCTACCACACAAAGAGCACACAAACTTTGCTTAATTGATTTTTCTTAACTGCTGCTTGTTGTTTAATTGAGGTCTCAACAGAATAATGTAGCATTTGGGAAAAAAGATGCAAGACAGCAATCCACCACTTGATGCCAGGATGGAGAAGATCTCCACAGCCACCATATACTTCCCCTTTGTGCTCAGATAAGTAGGGACAAAAGTCAACCAAACACTACAAAACACAAGCATGCTGAAGGTGATGAACTTGGCTTCATTGAAAGCATCTGGCAACTTCCTGGCAAAAAAAGCCACCATAAAACTAATGATGGCTAGAAATCCCAAGTAGCCCAAGACAAGATAAAACATGACAGAAGAGCCCACATTACATTCTGCTATGATTTCACTGGTTAGGGAATCCATATCCAAATTTGGGTAAGGAGGAGAGGTTGCCATCCACCAAGAACAAATACTTGCTTGAACAAGTGTGCAGGAAATAACAATGAAAGTGGCCAGTTTTCTCCCCAACCGAGTCCACCGCTCTGGCGTCCGTACAGGGAAAACAGCCAAAAAAGGGAGAAATTGGCCTCAGAAATTGAACTGGAGAGAGGCCAGGGTCTGAGCAATTTCCTCGGGGGCCTGGCGCTGGCAGCAGACTGGAGAGATATTGCTCTCCAAGGCTGCTCTTTGAGAAAGACGCCGACGCCGCCCGGGAGCCGCTCGGAAGACGCCGCGACCCAGCTGATGACCCAGCTGGCCTTGGAGGGCATCGGAGAGCGTTCCGAGCGTTCGGAGAGTCGGAGAGCGTTTGGAGAGCGTTTGGGAGGCCAGGGTACGAACGACTTCTTGGGGGTCCGACGCTGGCCGCGGTCTGAGAGCCAGCTGGCCGGAGAGAGCTTCGACCGGCCGGAGAGAGCTTCGAGTGTGCTTTGCAGCTGTTGGGCGGGCGGAAATGGCGGCGCTTCGCTGAAGGCTCCGCTTCGGCGTTTTTGGACCTAGGCGTCTCAGGCATTGACAAACAACTCCGGACCAGCGTTTTGCGAACTTTCACGGTCCTAGCCTTGGCCCTATTCCCTCTGCTGACCGAGAGGACCCTGGTGTTTACTGCTTCCGGAGGATTACTGTTATTAAAGGAGGTGGGTGACTCGAACGAGGCTGGGGAGGCAAGGCAGCTTGTAGGGCAGCCTGCCGACGAAATGCTGGAAAAATCACGAGCAACATCTCCAACATCTCTAAAATATAATACAAATAACTTACCCGGAAAGCCTAAGACCCAGGGAGCCAAAAATAGATCAGCTGGCGCTAGGGACTACCTCTGGAGTAGAACTGTGGATTGGAAATGGCGGTGGCGCTCTGTGGGGGCTCCGTCGCTTGTTCCATTTTCTAGCTATGCTGGCTTGCGATGGGAGCGACCCACGACTGTGCACCCATCCCCAGGACTATCTTTGGGCCGTCAGGACGCTGCAGCCTCGGATTACGGAGGCTTGGGCGACTCTGGCGGATTCCGGGCTGCATCTTTTGTACCAGCTGTTCGGCGGCGAGGGGGAGAATATCAACGTGGTGGCAGTGGCATTGTACTTTGGCGTCTTTATCGCCTCCCCACCCCTGCCCCCTGTTTGCTTACAGGAGGATTGAGGAACTGGGGAGACCACCCCTGGAAGCCTGAACTCGCACTTTAAATTAACGAACTTGCGCATTTTATAATTTCTTTCCTTTTCTTTTATCTTTTTCTTCTTCCTTTGCATGGGTTATGTATGAGATACGTATGAGATGATTGAATGTCCCACTTTTTATGATCATATTGTTGTAAATTTTGTGTTTTTTAACTTTTACGTGGGGACTGTTTGGGGGAGTGTTTGAGTATGTATGATTCGGAGGACCTGCCGGGAGTTGCGGGGGCCATGGGGGTGGCTGAGGGGACCAGAGACACGGGAGAGGGTCGGGGTATTGCGGTCGTAACAGGGAGGGGCAGATACGGCGGGGACTTTAGGGCAGGCCATTACCGGGGAAGGAGGGTTCGCTACATCACAGAGATCCCTCCTTCCGGCCCTAGGAGCCCCACTCCAAGACCAGATGGCGCAAGTAATCAGGACCCTGGTCTCAGGCTGTTGTCGCTAAATGCCAGGTCTGTTGTACATAAAGCACCTCTCGTCCGGGACTTAATTTTAGACGAGAGGGCAGACCTGGCATGTATTACTGAAACCTGGCTGGGCCCAGAGGGAGGAGTCCCCCTTGTAGAACTGTGCCCAGAAGGATTTCAGGTGCTGCATCAGCCGAGAGCCCAGGGAAGGGGTGGAGGTGTGGCCGTTGTTATCCGGGAGTCGTTAGTTCCTCGTAGGGTCCCTGCTCCGGAGATTGTCGGGTGTGAGTCTTTGCTGGTAAAGTTGGACCTCAAGGGTCAAGTGGGTTTGCTGCTAACGTACCTGCCTCCCAACAGCGTTGCAGCAGCCCTCCCCTCGCTCCTCGAGTCAGTAGCCGAGCTGGCGATTGAGTTCCCTAGGTTGATGGTCCTGGGGGACTTTAATTTGCCGTCGCTCGGTGAAAACTCTGATGGGGCGCAGGAGTTCATGGCTTCCATGACAGCCATGGGCTTGACTCAAGTAATCCGAGGCCCAACCCATTCAGCGGGACACATGCTTGACCTCGTATTTCTCTCGGAGCAGTGGATGTGTGATCTTGGTCTGAGGGGGAGTGACATCATACCCCTGTCGTGGTCAGACCATTGCCTACTGAGGCTCGACTTCCGGAGGCCAAACCCCCACTGTAGGGAGGAGGAACCGACCAGGTGGTTCCGCCCCAGGCGTCTTATGGAGCCAGTAAGGTTCCAGACAGAGCTTGGGGTTATTCCTGATACTTTCGCCCACAGTCCGGTAGAGACTCTGGCTGCTGCGTGGCATTCGGCAGCGTCAGAGGCCCTCGACCGGATTGCGCCACTGCGGCCCCTCCGAGGCGGCGGATCCCGGAGACCTCCTTGGTTCACCGAGGAGCTCCGGGAGATGAAGCGCCGGAGGAGATGCCTAGAGCACCGCTGGAGGTCCGATAAGTCCGCAGCGAACCGAGCAATGGTAACCACCTGCACCAGGGAATATACTAGGGCACTTAGGGCAGCCAAAAGATCACATATAGCCTCCCTGGTCGCATCCGCTGAGTCCCGCCCAGCCGCCCTGTTTAGGATAACCCGCTCCCTATTGAACAAAAGGGAGGCGGGGGAACCCTTGCAGGGCAGAGCTGAAGAATATGCCCAATTCTTAGCGGACAAAATTGCTCGGTTTCGGACGGACTTGGACTCCACACCCGCAGTTCCAGCCGAGACTCAGGGGGATCAAGTTCAACAGCTCTGGGTTGAGTTTCAGGAGGTTACCCCCGGGGATGTGGACAAGGCCATGAGAGCTGTGAGTTCCTCCACCTGTGCTCTGGATCCGTGTCCCTCATGGCTGGTTTCTAACTGCAGTGAGGTGACACGAGGCTGGATCCAGGCGGTTGTAACCGCCTCTCTTCGGGAGGGGAACTTCCCCGCCGCACTAAAAGCGGCGGTGGTGAGACCCCTTCTGAAGAAGCCATCCCTAGATCCAGCTGTCCTTAACAACTACCGCCCGGTCTCCAACCTCCCCTTTCTGGGGAAGGTTGTTGAGAAGGTGGTGGCCTTCCAGCTCCAACGGTCCTTGGAGGAAGCAGACTACCTAGACCCCTTCCAGTCAGGCTTCAGACCCGGTTACAGCACTGAAACCGCCTTGGTCGCATTGATGGATGATCTTTGGAGAGCCAGAGATGAAGGACATCCCTCCATCCTGGTCCTCCTTGACCTCTCAGCGGCTTTCGATACCATCGACCATGGTATCCTTCTGCGAAGACTGCGGGAGGTGGGAGTGGGAGGCACCGTGTTACGGTGGTTCTCCTCCTACCTCTCGGACAGGTCGCAGTCGGTGTTAGTGGGAGGGCAGAGATCGTCCCCAAGGCCCCTGAAATATGGGGTGCCGCAGGGTTCGGTCTTATCCCCCCTACTATTTAACATTTACATGAAACCGCTGGGAGAGATCATCCGTAGGCACGGGATTAGATACCATCAATACGCGGACGATACTCAATTGTATCTGTCCGCCCCGTGCCAAATCAATGAAGCGGTTGACGTAATGGACCGGGGGCTTGAAGCCGTCATGGACTGGATGAGGATTAACAAGCTTGTGCTCAACCCAGAAAAGACCGAGTGGCTGTTGTGTTTCCCTCCCAAAAATTTGGCTACTAATCCAACACTCAGGCTGGGGGGTCAAATTTTACACCCCTCAGAGAGGGTTCGCAACTTGGGAGTCCTCCTGGATCCACAGCTGTCATTCGACCATCATATAGCGGCTGTGACCAGGGGGGCATTCGCCCAGGTACGCCTGGTGCGCCAGTTGCGTCCCTACCTGAACCGGGAGGCCCTCACAACAGTCACTCGGGCCCTCGTGATTTCTAGGCTGGAATACTGCAACGTGCTCTACATGGGGCTGCCCTTGAGGTGCATCCGGCGACTTCAGCTAGTACAGAACGCAGCCGCGCGAGTGATCGCGGGTGCACCCCGATTCACCCGCATTACACCTATCCTCCGCGAGCTGCGCTGGCTACCTGTCGATCTCCGGATGCGTTTCAAGGTGCTACTGATCACCCATAAAGCCCTACATGGCAGTGGATCTGGATACTTGAGAGACCGCCTTCTGCCAATTACCTCCCTACGACCTATAAGATCTCATAGGTTAGGCCTCCTCCGTATTCCATCGGCCAGCCAGTGTCGGCTGGCAACTACAAGGAGGAGGGCCTTCTCAGCAGCGGCCCCGACCCTTTGGAACGAGCTCCCCGTAGAGATTCGTACCCTCTCCACCGTCCAGGCCTTCCGCACAGCCTTGAAGAACTGGCTCGCCCGTCAGGCCTGGGGATAAGGACAATTACCCCGCCCGAATGTTGTATGCATGTTGTTTGCTATTTTATTATGTGTTGTCGTCTTAGTCTTGTATTCCCCCTTCCCTGGTTTGCTGTGAGCCGCCCTGAGTCCCCTCAGGGAAAAGGGCGGCCTACAAATAAAATCAATTACAATTACAATTACAACCATTTCCTCATGTTGGACCCTGGTTTGGTGGCCATGAAAGCTACAACCACGGTGATGGTTTTAGCTAATACGCAGGAAATGGCCACCGCAAAGATGATGCCAAAAGCAGTTTGGCAAAGAAAGCAAGTGGTCTTGTTAGGTTGTCCAAAAAACAGCAAAGGTGAAAGGAAGCACAGGAGAAGGGACAGAAGGAGTATAAATGTAAGTTCCCGGTTGTTGGCTTTGACAATTGGGGTCTCTTGGTGCTTAACAAAGGTCCTAAGGACAAAAGCTGTAGTTATAAACAGGCTAATAACAACCAAGGCTAAACTCATCCCTAATGGTTCTTTATAGGACAGGAAGTTTAAAGTCTTGACAAAGCATCGATCTTGCTTCTTGCTTGGATATTGATCTTCTGGACATGGGGAACAGTCAACCATATCTGGACATTGGGGAAAAAAAGGAAATTAAAAAAATGACCGTGTGTGTTCATGGCACATTTCCATATTCTATTCAATGTAATCCCTGCCTGTTAAACATTTTTGGGTTATCCTAGGTCTTATTGTTGTATGATGCTGGTATTTAACCAAACCTTTAGCAAGTATAGGATTAAAACTAATGTTGTGCCTTTAGAGTTTATAGAGTATACTAGCCAATAACCAGACATTGGCCAGGTATTTATTTATAGAGGGGAAACATCTGGACCAAATGTAATTTCTAATGTTGAATTTTCCCCCTTACCAAAGGGAGTCCCTTTGTGGAGCACTGTGAAACTGTTACCATGGGAACTCTACTGTGCTGTACAATAGAAGCCATTTTACAGCAGTACAGTAGAAGCCATTTTATAGCAGTACAGTAGGAGCCATTTTAAGTCACAAGAGGCTGTATCTTAACAGAACACACACCCTGGGGGTTGTTAGGGGTGTCTTACCCCCACAGTATTTGTTTCCAGAGAGTAAGTCATCTTTGTACCACATTTTGTTGAAATTGCTTACACACACTCACACACACACACACACACACACACACACAGAAACACACACACACACTGTATATATATTCTTCCTTTGAAAAGAACATTTGAAGGGGGCTTTGTTGCTCGCTGAGCTTGGTTGTTTCCTTATAGATATTTCAATACCCAAATTGAGATATTACCAACTGAAAAGAAAGTTTGCCCAAAGGAGTGAAAATGGCTATGAAGTGAGTGTATGCTTTGGTCCACTTTGTTCCATGGAAATGAGTGTTGGTCAGGTCAGTAGAAACATAAAAGGAAGCAACCTTTGGTGGGAATGAGTTTGTTACAATAAGAAGGATGTGTGGTAAACATCAAAGGAAATACTGAATGAATCTGGACTGGATATGAAAGTGAGTGAGCCATAGGTAAAAGATGGTTTGATCATAGATATGGATTACAATAAGGTGTGGGATTCAGCCAGTTTGGACCAGTTCAGGCAAATGGGATGTTAATTTTAATCTGATTCACCGAATCGGTAGTTGAAAGGACTGATTGATCCCCTGCACCCTGCCCCACCCCATCCCATTTTGGATGGCAGGTAAATGCAGGGCCCCTGCGGAGGCTCTGGGAGAGTGAAAAATGGGACTAGAAGTACTGGAAGTATGGAAATGGATCTGTTTCCTGCCTCCAGAGGGCTTCCGGAGCCCCAGGAGGCCATTTTTGCCCTCCTGGAGGCTTAAGGAAAGCCCCCAGAGCCTGGGGAGAGCAAAAATCCCCCTCTGCAGTTGTGCAGGAAGCCAACTAGGCCACACAGCCATGGCCACATCCACCCAGCAAACAGGAAGTGAACCAGTTGCTAAAAAATTTCAATTCCATCCCTGGTTCAAATCACAGAAGAAATATAGGAAGGAAGTGTGAAGAAGAAGTGATAACAGACCTCTGGATCAATCCAGAGCTCTGTTATCGGCTGAAGAGGCCTCTTCTGAGGGTCTCTGTAGCCTATAACCAAACTCTGGATCAATCCGGAGGTCTGTTATCAACTACAGAACAGTGGTGAAATTCATTTTTTTTACTACCAGTTTTGTGGGCGTGGCTTGACGGGCATGGCAGGGGAAGGACATTGCAGAATCCCCATTTCCATCCTACTCCTAGGGGAAGTATTCTGCAAAATCCCCATTCCCACCCCACTCCAGGGGAAGGATACTACAAAATTCCCATTTCCTCCCCACTCCAGGGGAAGGATACTGCAAAATTCCCACTCCCTTCCCACTCCTGGGAGAAGGATACTGCAAAATCCCCATTCCATCCCCACTCCAGAGGAAGATATTGCAAAATCTCTATTCCCACCCCACCTGGGGCCAGTCAGAGGTGGTATTTGCTGGTTCTCTGAATTACTCAAAATTTCTGCTACCGGTTCTCCAGAACCTGTCAGAAACTGCTGAATTTCTCCTCTGCTACAGAGGCCTTCAGAAAAGCCTTGCTGGCCCTGCCAGATGAAGAAGTTCCTGAAGGTCTCTGATAGTGAAAAAGAGACCAGAGGTGATGCATATAAGTGAGGTGAGTCACCCCTTCCTCTGAAAATAAGACCTGGTACCTTTTTTGGTGGCCCCAAAAATATTTTCTTATTTTCAGAAAAAAACATGGGTAACACATTTTGCACATGTTTGCTTGCATTAATGCATGCTGGAATATTTTTTGTACTATATTACCTACCTATTTGGCATGAAATCTCCCCTTCTGGGCAGTGAGCACAATCGTAGCAGCAGAATTTCTCCCCTTCCTTCTTTTTCTTTTGATATCCAGGCTGGCAAGGATTACTACACAGAGAAAAGGGCAGAACCTATCCATAAATGTGAAAATAATTTAAAATAGAAAAGCTAGTTTTCTTCATCATATAGTATATATAGTACATAGAGCCGAGGTGGCGCAGTGGTTAAATGCAGCACTGCAGGCTACTTCAGCTGACTGCATTTCTGCAGTTCGGCTGTTCAAATCTCACCGGCTCAGGGTTGACTCAGCCTTCCATCCTTCCGAGGTGGGTAAAATGAGGACCTGGATTGTTGTTGGGGGCAATATGCTGACTCTGTAAACCGCTTAGAGAGGGCTGAAAGCCCTATGAAGCGGTATATAAGTCTAACTGCTATTGCTATATTAGAAAAATAAGTCTGTATTGATTCATATAGATAAATATGTGTATACGGTAGATTAACAAGATTTTCTTGAGACTGGTTGGGGAGAATTTGAAAGATCAAAAACTTGATTCCCGAGTCATGTTTCAGAGATAGAGATATGGTCCCATTAATGGCCACCACAAAAAGAGCGGCAAACCCAGCGACACACAACACAGCAGCAGCCATGAGGTGACCACGCTCAACACCTCCTGCACCTCACAAATAGTAACACCTCCCCAAAAATAAGGCCAAGTGCTTATTTCAGGGGTCAAAATAAAATAAGACCCTGTCTTATTTTCGGGGAAACATGGCATTGCTCTTCATTTGAAAATATAACTACCCATACAGAGGCAATTCCTAAGCCAGAAGAAGTCTCTAATCCATCAAATTAATTTCCACCCATTGCTTCTTGTTCTACCCTCAGGTGCCTTGGAAAATAGCTCGACTTCTTCTTCTTTGTGGCAACCCCTGAGATATTGGAAGACTACTCTCCCGTAATCCTTTAATAGAAAAAAGGATTAGGGGAGACATGATAGCAGTCTTCCAATATCTCAGGGGCTGCCACAAAGAAGAGGGAGTCAAACTATTCTCCAAGGCACCTGAGGGCAGAACAAAAAGCAATGGGTGGAAACTAATCAAGGAGAGAAGCAACTTAGAACTGAGGAGAAATTTCCTGACAGTTAGAACAATTAATCAGTGGAACAACTTGCCGCCAGAAGTTGTGAATGCCCCAACACTGGAAGTTTTTAAGATGATGTTGGATAATCATTTGTCTGAAATGGTATAGGTTTCCTGCCTAGGCAGGGGGTTGGACTAGAAGTCCTCTAAGGTCCCTTCCAACTCTGCTATTATATTGTATTGTATTGTATTGTATTGTATTGTATTGTATTGTATTGTATTGTATTGTAAATACTTTTTTTTCAGATAAAGGAGCAGTGGATTTAAATTGAGAAAGTTCACCTGGTTGAAAAGCCTGTGCCAGCTCTTTCTATCCTGAGAAAACCTGAAGGTTTGCCCTTCCTTGGTAGCTATCCTTCCAACTTGGACTTTCATGAAAGAATTATTTCGGAATATGACCATCTTCATTATATCAAAACCAGTGGCAACTTCCATTTTATCATTAAAAGTCACTCTTTCCCCAGCTGAGTTGTTGAAGGAAATGCCTTGGAGAAACCAGTGAAGCTGTCAGAAAAAGAAAGAATAGCTAAAACATCACATTTTATAATGTTTTATTTCTTTTCTAGTATGATTTGATTTCTTATTAGTAACCTGTGACTATCACTATGTGTTGTATCTTATGATTCTCGATGAATGTGTTCTATTTTATTTTTCTTTATGTACACTGAGAGCATATGCACCAAAGACAAATTCCTTGTGTGTCCAATCACACTTGGCCAATAAAGAATTCTGTTCTGGTTTTTGTTTCATTTGGTTCTATTTGGTTCTATTCTATTCTATTCTATTCTTCATTCCAATATTCTATTCTATTCTGTTCTGTTCTGTTTTATTTCTCATTCTGTTCTGTTCTATTCTATTCTAATTGCTATGTTGGCAGGAGTTGGAGCGAATGTGGGAGCTCATCCCACCACAAAGGAACACTCTGGTCTTGAATGAGCTTGCAAATCATCAAACCAGTGTCCTAACCACCAGAGCCACCACGATCCTTATTACCTGCCAAGGCTGAAGATCTTGACGTGCAAGTCTCTTTCTTTTCACTGATGGGGCGCGGTGGAGGGACATGGCCTGTAAAGCATGTGCCAAAAGATAGACAGCATTAAGGATACTGTAGCTGTAACCAGTCATTGGCATTTGAAAAACAGAATCTGGAAGCATCTCCAACTTCTCTTCCCCAGTGCATGTTTTATCGTGCTCTGCAGATTCTTTGGAATTTGAAAATGTACAGTGAAAGGCTTGCTCCCAAAAATCCTTCAGGAAAGTGTCCCCTTGTTCTGAGCAGCATTTTAGGTTCTGAAGATATGTCTGAAACCCAAGTGGTTCGTTTGAAGGAACCTCAAAGGAAATGGTGCCTTGGAACAATTCTGAATCCCAGCTGGTTACCAGGCCCATGATTGTGAAATCGATTTGGGCAGTCACAATCCACAGCTTTCCCATTGATGCATTTTCCTGATGAGAAGAATCAGACTGAAACATTAAAGAACTCAGCCACATGACTGTAAGAGTTTCTCCATACACCACAAATATGTTGGCTCTGTTGTCCATGACGTATTGATAAGTGCTTGAGGATACTTCGTTGATTTGGGTTAATGATGGCAAACGACCTTGGCTTGGGATTCTTTGTATGAAGGCAGAACAGATTCCATTCTGGAAAAACAAAGGTTCCAAGGTCTTCAAGAAATGATCCCCGCTCTCGTCTCTCAAAACAATGAGTCCAACCCAAGTCCATCCAAAATGCTTCAGTAATTGGACAATTCCTGTATACTGATGGGCTTCATTTGAGACCATGCGATAAAAGGAAGGAAACTTTGTTGGGTAGTTATGTTCAGAGGCAAAAGAACCATATGTGAGCTGAAAGGAAAGACAGATGTATTTGATTAGATTAGATGAACACAGTTGGAAGGGACTTTGTAGGTCATCTAGTCCAACTCCCCACCCAGACAGGAGACCCTACACCATTTCTGACAAATGGCAGTCCAGTCTCTCCTTGAAAGCTTCCATTTATGAAGCTCCCACAACTTCCGAAGGCAACTTCTGTTCCATTGGTCAATTGCTCTCACTGTCAGGAAATTTCTCCTTATTTCTAGGTTGAATCTCTCCTTAATCAGTTTCCATCCATTATTCTTTTTCTGGGCTTTGGGTGCTTTGAAAAATAGCTTGACCCCCTCCTCTCTATTTGAAGACTGATATCATGTATTGGAAGGCTGCTATCATGTCTCCCCTGGTCCTTCTCTTCACTAGACTAATCATGTTCCTGCAACTGTTCTTCATATGTTTTAGTCTCCAGTCCCCTAATTATCATTGTTGCTCTTCTCTGCACTTTTTCTTCATTATCTCTTTATAGTGTGGTGACCAAAACTAGATGCATTATTCTAGGTGTGATCTTACTAAGGCTTTATAAACTGGTATTAGAACCTCACTTGATCATCTCTCAGTCTTTGTGATTGCCATGTTAAAACATGGAGTCTCAGATCATGATTTGAATGTATTTTCTTCATTCCAAGTAAACAGTGCTGGTTTATGGGAAAATGAAAAGATTCCTAAAAAAAGAATAATAGTAAGTAAATCTATTTGAATCTGTTACTCTGCCTTATTTTGCTGTTCTTCAATTGTCAAGATCCTTTAAACCATAATAACTTGGCTTCATTTTGAATAGTCAAACATTTGTTGCAGTCAAATCTTTCTTCCTTTTTTCTAAACTATAATATTGTTCCAAAAATGAATTAAATGCCTATCCATCTTAGGTAAAGGTAAAGGTTCCCCTCGCACATATGTGCTACTCGTTCCAGACTCTAGGGGGCTGCACTCATCTCTGTTTCAAAGCCGAAGAGCTAGTGCTGTCCAAAGACATCTCTATGGTCATGTGGCTGGCATGACTAAATGCCAAAGGCACACAGAACACTGTTACCTTTTTACCAAAGGTGGTTCCTATTTTTCCACATGCATTTTTACATGCTTTCGAACTGCTAGATTGGCAGAAGCTGGGACAAGTAACAGGAGCTCACTCCATTATGCAGCACTAGGGATTCAAACCGCCAAACTGCCAAACTTTCTGATTGACAAGCTCAGTGCCTTAGCCACTGAGCCACTGCATCCCTTCTATCTTAACTCATAATCAAATCAGTATGCCTTCCATAGGTTCCACCACAAAAGCGCGTAGGACAAAATCGCGCTCGACAAAAGCGCGCTGTGACGTCATCACAGCGTGACGAAAAAGATAGAAAAATTGTAAAAATAAAGCGAAAACCTTACCCTAAGCCCCCCAAACCTAACCCTAAACCTAACCCTAAACCTAACTCTTAACCTAACCCTAAACCTAACCCTAAACCTAACCGTTAAAGTAACGAAAAACCTAACGCTAACCCTTATCCTAACCCTAACGCTAACGCTAACGCTCTAAAGCTAACCCTAACCCTTAACCTAACCCTAACCCTAACCCTAACCCTAACCCTTACCTTTATGTGAATCGGCTTGCTTTAATTTAATTTTTATTAATTTTTATTTGAATTTTTCGATCTTTTTCGTCGCGCTGTGATGACGTCAAAGGCGCGATTTTGTCGATCGCGCTTTTGCCGTCCGCGCTTTTGACGGGTCACGCCTTCCATAGTGGTGTGACAGTCGGTTAAGGCATTAGATTGCAAACCGGGAGACTGTGAGTTCTAGTCCTTCATTTGGCATGAAGCTAACCAGCTGACCTTGGTCAAGTCACTCTTCCTGAATTCTAGGAAGGAAGCAATGGAAACCACTTCTGAAATCTTGGCAAGAAAACTGTAGGGACTTACCTAGGCAGCCACGAGGAATCAAGACAACTGGAAGGGACAAAAAATGCATTTGAAGATCTTACCTGTGGAATTTTATAAAGGGTTAAGATGTCAGACATGTGGAAGGAGATGTCAGAGCCAAGTCCACCAATGATGGCCATGAGATTTTTCTGGATGTTGCATGCGTAGTTGGGGACAAATCTATCAAGTTTGAAGAGCAGGTCCAGTGTGGTCCGATAAGTCATCTTCTCATCATAATAACTATCATAGATGTGGAATCCAAGTGTGACGTTGGGCAAGATCTGGAGATTTTGGTTGATCTCATTTACCGCAAACACCAAGCCCAGGACATGTTGGTAGAACTTTGTCACTATGCTGAAAGACAGTTACGTTCAGATTGTACAACCCATATAACTGGGTTTTTTTTTAAAATCAGTCTCTGGATCCATTTTACTTACTACAATCAACATAAAATGTGAACAAAAATCAATAGAGACAAAAATTCCTGAGGTTGCAGGCTGAACCAAACTAGGGTTTTATGATATTAAGCTTTAACTGTTCATATATAGAAATTGCAAAGGTTTGCTTTTAGGACATTGTGTTGTTAGACACAGGTTAGAGGCACATGAAAACTGCTGAAGCAAAGTCTCTATTTTAATGTATTTGCTGGCTTGACTGCAAATCTGTCTGGAAGACACATTTAACATCCTCAAAATACGAGCTACCCTGCTCCATTGCCTGACTATGTATTATTACTTCCTGTAGACATAATATTGCTGTAACTCAAGGGCAAATCTTGAGGGGTGTTTCCAAAACTAACAGATGGCTTTATCTGAACGCGATAAACTATATATATTTCCTGCCTGTCACTCATTGTTCAGGCCATTTATTCTTTGCCATGAACCTGCGCAAATAAACTATTCCTTCCCTGAAGAGCTGGCTTGCGTGTCCTGTTTTTTCCACAACATTCCTAAAATTCCCTTAGTACCAGGTGCTACCAGTCACCCTCTGAGTTTTGGATACCATGTACCAACATGATTCTCCTCATAAAATGTGTCAAAGAGAGAAGAGAGAAGTTTAAAGAAAAGACAAAACTATGTAGGGAGATGGTAGAAGCAAGAATGGTTACCAAATAAAAAGAAAGATTAGGGGAGACATGATAGCAGTGTTTCAATATTTGAGGGATGTTTTCCAAAGCACCAAAAGGCAAAGCAAGAAACAATGGATGGAAACGAACCAAGGAGAGAAGCAATCTAGAACTAAAGAGAAATTTCCTAACAGTGAAAGCAATCCACCAATAGAATAACTGATGTTAGGAATAAAATTTTAACGGTTGGGTTGGCAATATATAACTCATGTAACAATGTTGTACCTGTTTCTTTAAAGCATACTGTAAAATGTGATTGGTTGCTGTTTTCCTCAATCGGCCATAAGAGGGAGCCAGACTGTCTGTTAGTTCTCTCTCTGTTTGTTAGATGCTGGGCTGATCTGGAAGTTCCGTGAGCTACTGTAAGTTTGCAACTTTTAGCAAACTTTGTGTACTGAACTGATTATATGATACTGGACTATTTATTACTAGTTATTTGGATTTTCCCTAATTGAAAGACATTGATGACTGACTGTCTTATCCGTGTATGACTTGGACTGTTTGATGGACTCTGATACCTCTATTTCCATGAAAGTAAAAGCCTATTTAAACTGCAGTGTTTCTGTATGCTGGTTTGTGTGTTCTCCAACACAACTCTCACAACGCTTCGCTGAACGTACTCGTTCTCCCAACGGGGAACTTACCTAACAACTTGCCTTCAGAAGTTGTGGGTGCTTCATCATAGGAGGCTTTCAAGAAGAGACTGGACAACCATTTATCTGAAATGGCATAGGATCTCCTGCTCAAGCAGGGGTTTGGATGAGAAGATCCCCCAAGATCCCTTCCATCTCCATTATTCTATGCTCTAGATTCTATATGCAGAAGTATAGTATAAACTACTGATGTACCCTTAGCAGAAACTAGGTTTAAATGAATGAGAAGCAAAATGTTTTCAAGGGGGAAAAAACTACAAGGAAATCTAGTTGTCTTTTGGAAAAGTGCCATAGGCTGGATGATTGAGAATCTCCATAGTCATTTAGTTTTAAATAACCCTTTCTCCCTTCCGATGTTTTATTTTTGACTTGATATTTCTAACTCTTGGGGTGGAGGTTATTTATATTATGATAGCTTATACCCCAAAGGTTAACCAACACCATTCTCTCCAAATAATGAGTACTGTATATACACTTGTATCTTTGATATCTAATATAGAATAGAATAACAGAGTTAACCTTGGAGGTCTTGTAGTCCAACTCCTTGATTGAGCAGGAGGCCCTATAACATTTCAGACAAGTGGCTGTCCAAACTCTTCTTAAAAGCCTCCAGTGATTGGGTACCCACAACTTCTGAAGGCGAGCCACTCCACTGGTTAATTGTTCTCACTGTTAAGAAATTCCTCCTTAGTTCTGGGTAGAAGAATGGAATGATTGGATGAATTCAGTGACTGGAACCAAACCAAATAAAACATTATTTTGGAAGTAGTTACTCCAATTATAATGTCTTAGATGTATAAATGGAGAGGACATGAGAGAGAGAGAAAGAGAGAGAGAGAGAGAGAGAGAGAGAGAGAGAGAGAGAGAGAGAGAGAGAGAGAGAGAGAGAGAGAGACTTCATCTTATTTATTTACTCATTTCCCCTTTAATTCGTCCTCAGAAATTGTAAGAATAAGTTTGTAAGCTGTTTCCATCATTCATCCATTACATTTGCTTCAGTGGTGGGATTCAAATAATTTAACAACTGGTTCTCTGCCCTAATGATTTCTTCTAACAACCAGTTCACCAAACTGCTCAGAAAGTTAAGAACCGGTTCTCCCGAAGTGGTGCGAACTGGCTGAATCCCACTACTGATTTGCTTATTGCCAAGTCTTATGATATACAGAGTTGTCCAACTGACGTATTCTTTCATTGAAAAGAGAACAGAGTTACTCTAAAGTCAGATCCAAGAGTTTCTTACATTGGAAATTGGAAGCTCAAGTCCGTTGAAGGTTGCTTGTGGAAGGAAAGTTCATGAAAAAAGTACCACATCTGAGAAGTAATCCCACCTATGAGGAAGTCCCCCGGTTGGTACGCTTCATGTGGGATGGAAAAGGAATCAGATGGGAAGCAGACCTTCGCACTGATGTTGTCTATGTGAGATAAAAGAAGAAACAAGACTTCTAATATCATCATCTAGGTGCAGATTAGGTGTTCAAATGTCCATCAAGAACCTCGTCCCTAGGACTATATTTAATTCAAGCAAACTCTTCCAATAGAGTTCAACAGTGAGAATGACACATAGATACCATGGAAAGGAAATGTGGGGGGGGGGGCACAGCCACATCTGTCTCTTCTCCCCAGTTAGCCCAGATTTGAATGTCAGGGGGTAAAGGGGTTTTATAACCAGGTTTGAAAATTACACATCAGCTGTTTATCTTTTAACTTTGGTAAAGCTGTTGGATTGCATTTGAGAAGTATTAATTATTATAAGTTGGGTAATTGCAGGGAAGACAATGAAAGCTGCAATGTCATTGTCCCTATTCTGTATCTATGGAGATTCTCAGTCGTCCAGATCATGGTTGTCCCAATGGTGGTTTTTTTTCAAAAGTCAACTGGGTTTTCTTTGTTTTTCCTTGAAGATGTTTTGCTTCTCATGTAAGATGTCAGACTGGGAAGCCATCTTCTGCATTGGGCCTTCGGGCCTGTCACATTTATTGCTGTGGGAAAATGGGAGATGGGGATTATGTGGAGCAGGGCTGCCGAGATGATTATTAAGTGCTGGGAGAAGACTAATATGGGCCCCCTCACCTACACACAGACACATAAATCAATAATGTACATAACTGTACAGTTAAATAATTACATTCAAACATGTTAGGAATATAATCTAACGGTTGGGTTGGCAATATATAAATCATGTAACAATGCTATAACTGTTTCTTTAAACCATACTGTAAAATGTGATTGGTTGCTGTTTTCCTCAATCGGCCATAAGAGGGAGCCAGACTGTCTGTTAGTTCTCTCTCTGTTTGTTAGATGCTGGGCTGATCTGATCTGAGTGCCGTGAGCTATTGTAAGTGTTGCAACTGTAAGCAAACTTTGAATACTGAACTGATTATATGATACTGGACTATGTTATTTGGATTATCCCTTAACTGGAAGATGTTGATGACTGACTGAATTATCCGTGTATGACTTGGACTGTTTGATGGACTCTGATACCTCTATTTCCACAAAAGTAACAGCCTATTTAAACTGCAGTGTCTCTGTATGCTGGTCTGTGTGTTCTCCAACACAACTCTCACAACGCTTCGCTGAACGTACTCGCTCTCCCAATGGGGAGCTTACTTAACAAAGCATACTTGCAAATATTGTAAAAATATCCTGATAAAAAAACAAAGGGAAACCACCAGCAATAAATCTTACTTTAAGATCAGAGGTTTATTGTTTCATGAATAGCCAACATAGCATTGCTTACATTAACAACTTATTGCAATAAGGTCAGTGGTGGGTTCTGGATCCCGTCGCAACTGGTACACTGCAATGGGGCTAGGAGTCCACCTTGGCTACATGCGCTATGCACGCATGCACACCCACTGCCCTGTAATGCTCCAGCTGCTCAGCGGAGGTTGCACAGGTACCGTACACTGTGCGTGTGTGTACAAATGGCCTGATTGGCTTAAAAGCAGGTAAGGAACATGGGTGAGTGGGTGGGCCCATCAAAACACTGTTCCGGTATGGTGGCTGCTGCTCCCAGCTGTCACTCATACACTCGTATCGGGGCATACCAGCCAGAACCCATCACTGAATATAGCTGAATTCAGCAAGGATTAGCTATGCCCAGTGGCCCTGAATTCTTCCCAAGACATTCTTTTATACTTTTCTGCACGCATTTCACAACTTACCATATTTTTCAGAGTATAAGATGCACTTTTTTCCCCTCAAAAAAAGAGGGTGAAAATCCGGGTGCATCTTATACACTGAATACAGAATTTTCGGCCTTCCAAAACCCCATCCTCTTTGCAAAAATGCGTGACCCGTCAAAACCGTGCTCGACTAAGCCACGCCCGATTAAACCGCGTCGCTGACATCATCAACAGGGCGACAACAGCCAGCGCGGAGAAAGAAGGGTGCTTTAAATAGCGCTTTGAAAGGAAGCCGATTCAACTTAAGGTAAGGGTTAGGTTTAGGGTTAGGTTTAGGGTTAGGTTTAGGGTTAGGGTTAGGTTAAGGGTTAGGGTTAGGGTTAGGGTTAGGTTAAAGGTTAGGGTTAGGTTTAGGGTTAGGTTAAGGGTTAGGATTAGGTTTAGGTTTAGGTTTAGGGTTAGGTTAAGGGTTAGGTTTAGGGTTAGGATTAGGATTAGGTTTAGGGGGGTTAGGTTTAGGTTTAGGGGTAAATTTTAGGTTTAGGGTTTACAGCGTGCTTCTGTCTCCGTGCTGTTTGTATTTATTTTTTGTATTTGTATTTATTGCACATTTATAGGCCGCCCTTTTCCCTGAGGGGACTCAGGGCGGCTTACAATCAAAGGGGAAAGGGAGTGTAGGACAATACAAAAAGAGATGTGAACAAAAGTAAATTAAACAGTAAAACTCAACATTCACTCGGCATTCGGGAGGTGCGAAAGTAGACTTATCTGTTGTCGCCCTGTTGATGACGTCAGCAATGCGGTTTAGTTGGGCGCGGTTTAGTCAAGCGCGGTTTTGTGGGTGAACCCAAAAATGGCCATGCATAGCCTTTAGGAGGCGTCTAGAGTGCTCCTGGGGGCTGGGGAGGGCAAAAATGAGCGAAAAATGGGCCGTTTTTGCTCCCAGCTCCCAGGAACATTTTACAAGCCTCCTAAAGGCTGTGCATGCCCCCCCTTTTTTTGACAAAAATTGGCCCATTTTCACAACAAACAGGCTGTTTTGGGAGGTCTGCAGAGTGCAAAAACTTTTTTTCATTTGCCTCTTCAAAATCTTTGTGTATCTTATACTCCGGTGCATTTTATACTCCAAAAAATATGGTACTTCCTTGTTCTGTCTTACTGAAAGATAGCCTCCACATTTGAAGCTCTCAGACACTTGTTACTCTTAGTTCTTCATTTCCCAACATCTCACTCTTCCTGCTCTACATATATCCATACAAGTACAAACTTTGCAGGGAAAGCCAGGCACAAGTCAGCATATTAGAAATATGCCTGGTACATTTTACAATTATGTGAGTCAGTGGTGGGTTTCAAAAATTGTTTGAACCTACTCTGTGGGTGTGGCCTCCTTTGTGGGAGTGGCTTGCCGCCCATGTGACCAGATGGGAGTGGCTTGCTGCCCATGTGACCGGATATGAAGATGCCGACGACACTTGTCAGAACCACCTGAAATTCGCTCACACACAGCACTGGCATGCATAAGAAGATGATGTAAACTTGTTTTTTTAAAGGCATCTTTGGTTTGCATTAAAACAACTTCAACACACGCAATGTTCTCATTGCACCACAAACGCAGTAGTCATCCTTACCTTTCACAGAGGCACGGAGTTTTATAAATATGAGCATGATAGTGTAGAATAATCATATCCAAGGACCAGTGGTGGGTTTCAAAAAAATTTGGAACCTCTTCTGTAGGTGTGGCCTGCTTTCCGGGTCCACTGGTGGAACCTCTTCTAACCGGTTCGGTAGATTTGACGAACCGGATCTACCGAATAGGTGCGAACTGGTAGGAACCCACCTCTGATGTGAGTTTAAAACTTTGGTTCAGTGAGGCCTGCAAGCTCACTCCTAGGCCTTATTACTTGCAACATTCCAATGGATATTTTTCTCCCCTCACAAAATATATTAAACAGAGGACATTTTGGTGAGTTTCGCTTGTTTTGCATTTAGTGCCAAATTGAAAAAGCGTTTCCTGCCCCTTTTTATTAATCTCATCGCGTTTCTGTTTTTCCTCGCGATTTTGAGCTCCAGATTTTTGGAGAGGACATTGCATAACTCTTCATCAACTGAAATGAAATGTGAAATACATTTATAAATGGAATGAAACTAAACTTACAAACTTAAATAAGCAAGTAATGAAATTAAAATTCAATAAATTATATAAATAACTGTCCACTAAGTTTCAGATTCATAAAGATTATGTCAAAGAAGGCTGCAAAGCCGTTTTGCGTTGCACACAAAGTATAGGGTATGAAATATATATCCAATATTGTTTTAAAAAATTGGTTTTGTAATTTTTTCTTTTTAAAAGTCACCCTTCATGGGCCCTGGAACAAACTGCTAGATGCACCCCTTGGGCCTGATGTGGAGTATGGAAGATATATAGTCAAAATAACATTCCTTTCTCAGAGAGTCAAGGACATCTTGCCCTGCACCTGGAAGGGTGTGACTAGAAGGCATCTCCAATGGGGATGATGACTGATCGGGCCATGTGATGGACATGTGGGGGTTGGGACAGTGACTTGGACTTTGAGGAACTTCAAGCCTTGGGCTCTTCTTTCTTTAGGGTGTTACTTGGAACCCCAACATGGCACATATTTATGTGTTGTGGCCTAGCAGGAGCTGTTGGAGCTGCAAACAGACTCCGACAGCGAGGGGCCTTATGAGTCGGCTCTGGAAGATGTGGAGGACCCTGGACAGGGTTCAGACTCTGAGCAGGGATCAGAGAGGCTGGTTGGCCACAAGGAGGTGCCTGAGGCATAGAGCAGTGGTGAAAGCCAAACGGAGTGTACTCCTGATGTCAGGTCTTGGAGCAGTGGGGAGGAGACAAGGGAGTTGGTCCTGGATGCCCGGCAATGGCGGGCAGATCGACGTAGAGAACAACTACACAGGTATAGAAGATAATTGGACCCAGGTGGTTGTAATTAGGCTCCTCTCAAGATAGTATTTAAGGAGATACTCTGGGAGGAGTCTAGTTGTAGGATTCAACTTAATTCTCAAAGCTGGAGAAGCTGTTATCTGTATCTGTCGGAATCTGGGTTGCTGCCAAGGTTCTTTGTCTGTTCGTTGTCCTTGGGCTTTCAGCCACCAAGATTTATGTTTCCTGCTAATAAAGTGTTGTGGCATTCCAGCTAAGCTTGTCTCGGCATTCGTTACTGGATGGAGGAGGGGGTCAGAACATGTATGATTGTTGCAATATCCTGGGGTCATGTCATCCTGTTTTGCGAACTTCCGACAAGCAAAGTCAATGGGGAAGCCCGGCTCACTTAACAATTGCAGTGATTCACTTAACAGTTGTGGCAAGAAAGGTGATAAAATGGGGCAAAACTCACTTAACAAATGGCCCTCCAATTTGAATTTGTTAGCGTATATGATCTGGATTTCCAGGTTTTTTTTCTAAATGTGCTTCATCTGAAAATTTCAACATGTGATGTGTTGTGGCCCAGCAGGAGCTGTTGGAGCTGCCAACAGACTCTGATAGCAAGGGACCCTATGAGTCAGCTCTGGAAGATGTGGAGGACCGTGGACAGGGTTCAGACTCCAATCAGGGACCAGAGAGGCTGGTTGGCCATGAGGAGGCGCCTGAGGCATGAGGCAGTGGTGAAAGCCAAAGGGATTGTGTTCCTGATGTCAGGCTCTGCGGCAGTGATGAAAACGTCAGGCCCCTGAGCAGTGAGGAGGTGCAGAGGGAATTGGTCCTGGATGCCTGGCAGATAATTGGACCCAGCCTAAGCTCCTCAGAAGAGAGTATATAAGAAGAGACTTTGGGAGGAGGCTTTTTGCAGGACTCAACTATTACACTAGAGCTGGAGACGCTCTGGTGTGTATTTTTTATCTGTGGAAGTCTGGGTTGATGCCAAAGTCTTGTCGGTGTGTTAATTTACTGTGAATAAATTGTCTAGCAGTAATCTTGTGTCGGTGTGACTCACCGTACAGAGGGGGGTCAGAATAGTGATGTATTGTTAATTCAAATCCTCCATTTGACCACAAGAGTTGAGTCAATTAATGAATCAATTGAATCAATCAATTGAGTCAAGTTTAATGAAAAGAAGGGCTAGGGGAGACATGATAGCAGTGTTCCAATATCTCAGGGGCTGCCACAAAGAAGAGGGACTCAAAGCACCTGAAGGCAGGACAAAAAGCAATGTGTGGAAACTAATCAAAGAGAGAAGCAACTTAGAACTAAGGAGAAATTTCCTGATAGTTAGAACAATTAATCAGTGGAACAACTTGCCTCCAGAAGTTGTGAATGCTCCACCACTGGAAGTTTTTAAGAAGATGTTGGATAACCATTTGTCTGAAGTGGTGTAGGGTTTCCTGCCTAGGCAGGAGGTTGGACTAGGAGACCTCCAAGGGCCCTTCCAACTCTGTTATTCAATTCTAACCAGTGGAACAGCTTGCTTTCAGAAATCGTGGGCACTCCATCAGTGGAGGATTTTAAGAGGAGACTGGACAGTTACTTGTCTGAAATAGTATAGGGTCACCTGCTTGATCAGGGGGTTGGACTAGAAGACCCCAAGCTCTAAATTCTACTCTACTCTGCTCTACAAATTAAACAATAGGCTGCAAAATGCAATTTCAATTGCTAATCCTAGTCTTCCAATGTCTTTTGACTCTGGGTTTCTTGACCGGCCATAAAAAAAATCTAAATAAATCTTGTCATTGTTTAAAAGGTGTTTTATTTGAAAGTGGTATGAACTGGTATTATTTGAAAGGGATTCTCCCATGCCTAATGCTTGTTCTATGGTTAATCTTATGCATTTTTTTTAAAAAAAACTTAATTTTATTATTGTGAGTTACCCAGAGTCAAGTGGAGTTTATTGTTGTGAGTCACTCAAAGTGAATTAGAGTTTGATGGCATCCAAACTGAATAAAATATATATTTTTAAGAAAAAGCATAAAAAGATGGAGAGGGGCAGATGGCATGACATGCACACTGTATTATACATACAATTTTATAGTTTTTTACAAGCTCCTGTTCCCCTATTTTGTACTCTGAATTAGGATAGATAAAAACCAATGACAGCATACTAAAAAAGCAGAGATATTGCCATGACAACAAAGGTGTGTCTAGTCAAGGCTATGGTTTTCCCTGTTGCAATGTATGGCTGTGAAGGTTGCACCACGAGGAAGGCTGAGTGCCAAAGAATGGAGACCTTTGAACTATGGTGCTGGAGAAGACTCCTGTGAGTCCCTTGGACTGCAAGGCCATCCAACCGGTCAATCCTAGAGGAGATCAACCCTGACTGCTCTTTGGAAGGCCAGATCCTGAAGATGAGACTCAAATACTTTGGCCACCTAATGAGAAAGAAAGACTCACCAGAGAAGAGCCTAATGCTGGGAACGATGGAGGGCAAAAGAAGAAGGAGATGACAGAGAATGAGGTGGCTGGATGGAGTCACCGAAGCAGTAGGCGTGAGTTTAAATGGACTCCAGTCCATGGGGTCGCAATGGGTCAGACACAATTTCGCAACTAACAAGAAGAAATGTTTCATCTTTCATTCTGTCTGTATCCATGTGTGTATTATCATAGAAGTCATTAGATTATTTTAGAATTACTTTTATATCAGAAAGAAGGAGTAACTTTCTCACATTGACAATTAACTGTTATAAGTTTTTTTGTTTTTCACTTTTTAAGGTCATTTATGGGGAGGGGGGACTTTTAACAAGTAACTCTTCCTGGAATTGGTTCAAATTACTGTCATTTGCTCAAAGCTCCAGAGATTTTCCAAAAAGCAGTGGAAAATAGAATGCTAGGTTGATAGAGGTTATAAACTAATCCCAGTTTCATGAGGAGCTTGGGGTGGTGGGAAGAACCTGTTCTTTTTTTGATCAGACCAATTTTGGATTAGAGTTGTAGAAACCTCAAGCAAATGTCTGTATCTCCACTGCAGTTCAAGGTTTAGATTTATGCTTTTTTTTTCTTAGGGGTGTGTGTTGAGAAAGTTTAGTATGCTAAGTCAGATCCACTGGTGTGGATTGATATATTGGAGACCTCTTTTAGAAGATGTTTTGGCTGCTGATGTGTTGTTCATTCTGATGTTCCCAGTGATCAAAGTGAACACCCTCAAGTGCCCAGAGGCTGACCCTATCCCTATTCCACACGAATGGTACCAACCAGGTGATCTCCTTGTTGGAGGCATGGCTTCACAGCATCTCTATGCCTTCAGTGAACACAAATTTGATGAGCACCCATTTCAGGAACTCTATGGACTTTCAGAGTAAGCAAATCCTACACTTTTCTTCACCTTGTTTCTTCTCCGCTTTTCTATGTGTTGGTGCCTATTCTTTTGAGTTAAAAGTTGTTCAAAGAAAGCAGATGAAAACTCAATCTGGATAAGCAGCTTCTTGAGCTTTCATATAGTTTTGGGCTGTAGGCTAAATGAGACTTTTGAGCTCTCATTAAGATACTTCATGTTAATTTTTTTTAGGAAAATGACATAATATGCATCAAAGGCAAATTCCTTTCGTGTGCAATCACACTTGGCCAATAAAGATTTCTATTCTATTCTATTCTATTCTATTCTATTCTATTCTATTCTATTCTATTCTATTCTATTCTATTCTATCCTATCCTATCCTATCCTATCCTATCCTATCCTATCCTATCCTATCCTATCCTATCCTATCCTATCCTATCCTATCCTATCCTATCAGGATGAATATAGAATATTGGAAGGGACCTTGGAGGTCTTCTAATCCAACCCCCTGCTTAGGCAGGAAACTCTGCACCACTTCAGACAAATAGTTATCCAACATCCCCTTACAAACCTCCACTGTTGGAGCATTCACAACTTCTGGAGGCAAGTTGTTCCACTGATTATTTGTCCTAACTGTCAGGAAATGTCTCCTCAGTTTGAAGTTGCTTCTCTCCTTGATTTACTTCTACCCACTGCTTCTTGTCCTACCCTCAGGTGCTTTGGAGAAGAGCTTGACTCCTTCTTCTTTGTGGCAGCCACTGAGATATTGGAACACTGGTATCATGTCTCCCCTAGTCCTTCTTTTCATTAAACTAGACATAACCAGTTCCTGCAACTGTTCTTCATATGTTTTAGCCTCCAATCCCCTCATCATCTTTGTTGCTCTTCTTTGCACTCTTTCTAGAGTCTCCACATCTTTTCTACATTGTGGTGACCAAAACTGAGTGCAGTATTCCAAGTGTGGCCTTACCAGTAGTATTAACACTTCATGTGATCCTGATTCTATCCCTTTGTTGATGCAGCCTAGAACTGTGTTGGCTTTTTTGGCAGCTGATGCACACAGCTGGCTCCTATTTAAATGGTTGTCCACTAGGACTCCAAGATCCCTCTCACAGTTACTACTATTGAGCAAGGTATCACCTATACTGTATCTGTGCATTTCATTTTTCTTGCCTAAATTTGGAACCTTACTCTTTTCACCATTGAATTTCATTTTGTTAGATAGCGCCCAATGCCCAATATTCAATATAAATTGTTAGATTACAAATCTCTAAGACACAGGGATTTAATAAAATGAAGAAGATATTTAAAAGATATCCTCAGTCTACTGAGTAAAATAAGAATAGAATTTACTGATTTTTTATTTTTTTGGGGGGGGGAAGAGCATCAACATCTAATTTCAAACAAAGTTTATTTGAAAGGCAGAATTACAAATTTATCTTCAGTGCTCTTTATAACTGAAAAGATTATAGCTGAATAACTTTAGAAAGGATAGTTGCATAAAACATAAAATAGATATATAGAATTCTTTATTGGCCAAGTGTGATTGGAGACACAAGGAATTTGTCTTTGGTGCATATGCTCTCAGTATACATAAAGAAAATAATAAAATATATTCATCAAGACTCATAGGATACAACCCTTAGTGATTGTCATAGGATACTAATAAGCAATGATATTAAGAAACAATATAAGTTGTAAAGATATAAGCAACATGGATATAGGCATTAAAGGGAAGAGATAAGCACTAGTAAGGATGACAAGAAGAATAGTAATACAGTCTTGGTATTACTACATGGTATTACTACTTGGTATTGGTCAAGGAACTACTACATGATGCTCAAGGAATACATATCTGAAATTTGAAAACTTTTATCTGAAATTATAATGAAGTATGTTTGAAGTAATGAAAAAAACTTACAGGAGAAACAAGGATTCTTCATTCTCAACTAAGTCACTTACTGCGGAATTAGTTTTCCAAAGATTCTGATGAATTCCACACTGCAGCCTAAGCTGTTGGTCTCCCTTGAAGTTTCTAGTTGGTTCTTAAGCCAATTCCCGAAAGTCCAGTTTGGACTGCAGTGAGTGGGCATTGGGGGCCAGGACCAGAGGTGGTATTCAGCCAGTTCGGATCGGTTCACCTGAACCGGTAGTGGAAATCGGGGGTGGGTCTGCCCACCCACCCTGGCTCCATGTCATGCTATTTAGGCACGTTTTCAAGCCAAAGCGCATGTGTGGAAGGCCAAGCTCATTCATGGAGAGGGCAAGTGTGCAAACGCGCTCACATTTGTGAGTGAGTAGGGAAGGTAAGTGAATACCACTCCTGGCCAGGATGCTTTCAGTCTGGACTATTGCTACTGTAGGACCTAGGAGCCGAGGTGGCGCAGTGGTTAAATGCATCACTGCAGGCTACTTCAGCTGACTGCAGTTCTGCAGTTCGGCTGTTCAAATCTCACTGGCTCAGGGTTGACTCAGCCTTCCATCCTTCCAAGGTGGGTAAAATGAGGACCCGGATTGTTGTGGGCAATATGCTGACTCTGTAAACTGCTTAGAGAGGGCTGAAAGCCCTATGAAGCGGTATATAAGTCTAACTGCTATTGCTATTGCTACTGCTATTGTTATTCTCCAGCATTTTGCCTTTGTTATCTGTGCAGGGAAGGTCACCTCGTTGAGTGCTTCTGAATGAACTTGTCTATCAGCCTCTGTTTTTCCCTTCCTCCTAGCCTGTGTTTTACTGCCATGTGTCTTAACTAATAGACGTACTAGCTTTTCTTCCACAGTATCATCACCCACCGATTCCTTACGGCGCCATCCTAACTCTAATGCTACATTAATCAAAGCAATAGGGAACAGCTTGTTTCATTTTTTTTATATTTATAAATTTTTATTTTAAACACATAAGCACATCAACAAAAACAAACACATAACTTAAAAAGAACATAGGAACAATAAGTTCCATCGTATATCATATTGCAGTTCCGAATCAGTTTCTTTGCTGTTAGTGTTTTCCCTACTATGCATTTCTATCTATCATTCATAATCTCCTTATTCGTTATCCATTTTTATGTACATTTCTTTATTTATTTAAACTTAGCTACTTATGACCAAATATTATTTACCTATATTATGCTTTATATTTTTACTGTCATTTATTCTCTTACATACAGTTATAGATATACATTCACATAATTATTCTTTTTCTTTGCCATTCTTATATTATTATTATTCCATTTGAAAGGTTATAAGGTATAGTTTAAATTGCTTTGTTTACCATCCTTCGCACCTGATAAGACACCACCTTGTTTTCTCTTTCTTTTCTCCTTCCCTTCCTTCTCTACTTCCTTCCTTCCTCCTCTCCATCCCCTTCCTCCTTCCCTTCCCTCTTCCCTACTCCTACCCTTTTTCTTCTCCTTCCTACCTTCTCTCCTACTCTTTCTTTCTCTTCCTCCCTCCTCTTCGTCTTTTTCTCTCCCTTCCAGCCACCTTCCCTTACATCTTTCTTCTTCCCTTACCTCTCCTCCACACTTCTTCTTCCTCTCCTACTATCTCTCCTTCTCTTCCTCTCTCTTCTACCCTCCCCTCCTTTCCTTTCCTTCATCCCTCCATTCTCTACTTCCTTCCTCCCCTCCTTTCCTTCCTTGTTCCCTTCCTTTTTTTTTCTATTGTTGTAGAAAATTGTTTTCTATTGTTGTAGGTGTCTCTTTCAGATCCCAGTTCATATTTTCTTGGGGAAACATGTTTCATTTTTGAACTTGTTTCATTTTTGCTATATTCTTTTGCAGGTCTATGAAAATTAGCTAGCAAAGGAGAATGAATAGTTCATCTTCAATCAATCCGCGTAGAGCTGGAAGGGAGCTTCTAGTCCAACCCTTTGCTTAACCAGTTTATGCCACTTTCAAATAACACACCTTTTAAACAATGACAAAAAGATTTCTTTAGATTTTTAACGCAGGTCAAGATTTTAGGCAGGTCAAGAAACCAAGAGTCAAACTGAAAATTTTGCAGGATGCAAAAGACATTGGAAGACTAGAATAGATTAGCAGACTTGTAATTGTACTTTTCAGCCTGTTGTTTAATTTCTAGAATAGAATAGAATTTAGAGCTTTAGAGCTTCTAACTCCCTGTTCAACCAGAAGACCCTATGCCATTTCAGAAAGGTGGCTTTCCAGTTTTTTCTTAAAAGCCTCCAGTGATGAAACATCTACAACTTCTGAGGCCAAGCTCTTCACAAGGTTAAGAGCCAAGGTGGCGCAGTGGTTAGGGTGCAGTACTGCAGGCCACTTTAGCTGACTGTGATCTGCAGTTCAGCGGTTCAAATCTCACCGGCTCAAGGTCGACTCAGCCTTCCATCCTTCCGAGGTGGGTGAAATGAGGACCCAGACTGTGGGGACAAGTTGCTGACTCAATTTGCTAAAAAATTTGTAAACCGCTTAGAGAGGGCTGATAGCCCTATGAAGCAGTATAGAAGTCTAATAAATAGATAGATAGATAGATAGATAGATAGATAGATAGATAGATAGATAGATAGATAGATAGATAGATAGTCCCCACAGTGAGGAAGTTACTCCTTATTTCCAAGTTGTTTCTCTCCTTGATCAGTTTCCATCCATTGCTTCTTGTCTTGCCTGGTGCTTTGGAAAATCAGTTGACTCCCTCTTCTTTGCGGCATCCTCTCAAATACTGGAATACTGCTATCATGCCTCCCCTAGGCCTTTTCTCTAGACTGGCCCTTCCCAATTCATGCAACTGTTTTTTATTAAGAAGAGGTAAAGAAAAAAAAAGTGGAATACATTTAGAACATATCTACAGACAGTTCTTACCATTGAACATTGCATTAAAATCCCAAAACTTTATTCTAAGTATTTGTTACTAGGAGCAATATTCTGTAAATGAAATATGGAATCAATTATAAATATTATATAGACCAGTGGTAGTCAACCTGGTCCCTACCACCCACTAGTGGGCATTCCAGCTTTCAGGGTGGGCGGTAGGGGTTTTGTCCGATGCTGAAACACTTTCCTTTTTTAAAATTTAATTGACATTTAAAAAAAAATCATAGCATTATTTAAAAACATTTTAAGGAGCCGCAGTGGTTAAATGCAGCACTGCAGGCTACTTCAGCTGACTGCAGTTCTGCAGTTCGGGTGTTCAAATCTCACCGGCTCAGGGTTGATTCAGCCTTCCATCCTTCCAAGGTGGGTAAAATGAGGACCCGGATTGTTGTTGGGGGCAATATGCTGACTCTGTAAACTGCTTAGAGAGGGCTGAAAGCCCTATGAAGCGGTATATAAGTCTAACTGCTATTGCTATTGCTATTTTCATTAGGTTTTCATAAAATCATCATTACTGTGGAACTGGTGGGCGGTTAGAAAATTTTACTACTAACAGAGATACAAAAGTGGGCGGTAGGTATAAAAAGGTTGACTACCCCTGATATAAACTATAGCTGAAAGTGTTTAATAGATTAGATACATTGGCACTATATTGTAAAAATCTAATTCCAATCTTGGGCAGAAACCACTATTTTTTTTCAATACTGTTCTATGCATTGTAGAATTATTTCCTGAAGACTTTCTTTATTTGCAGTCTCATCACAAAATTTTACCAGCATGTCCTTTGCTTAGCCTTCGCTGTGAAGGAGATCAGTGAGAACCCACAAATCTTGCCCAATGTTACCTTCGGCTTTCATATCTATGACAGCTACAATAATCCAAAGATGACTTATCGGACCACTCTGGACATGGTCTTCAAAACACATACGTTTGTCCCCAACTACAGATGTGGCACCAGGAAAAATCTCATGGCCATCATCGGAGGACTTGGCTCAGATACTTCATCCCATGTAGCAGACATGGTAGATTTTTCCAAGATTCCACAGGTGGGTCTAGGGGATTTAACCTGTACGTCTTAATTGATTAAAAGATTGATCAAGTGATTAAGGATAACCAAGAGCCTTGTTTAGTGTTCATTCTCATAAATCTCAACTAAGATTTAAGTGACTCAAAATCAAAATTAGATTTCATAGTGAATACATAACAGAATAACAGAGTTGGAAGGGACCTTGGAGGTCTTCTAGTCCAACCCCCTGTTCAGGGACGAAACCCTACACCACTTCAGACAAATGGTTGTCCAACCTCTTCTTAAAAACTTCCAGTGTTGGAGAATTCAAAACTTCTGGAGGCAAGTTGTTCCACTGACTTGTTGTTGTTCTTGCTGTCAGGAAATTCTTCCTTAGTTCTAGGTTGCATCTCTCCTTGATTAGTTTCCATCCATTGCTTCTTTTCCTGTCTTCTGCTTCTTTGGAGAATAGGTTGAGCCCCTGTTGTGTTGTGTTAAAATTGTTGCTGCCATTTTAACACATTTCCTGTTAGGTTGAATGAAACAAGGATTTTCCAGAAATGTATCTACATTTTCAAAAAATTGAGAAGTTGTGGATAAGGACTAAACTCTCATCTATCTATCCAATTTTGCATTATATACTATTATATTATATTGTATTGTATTGTATTGTATTGTATTGTATTGTATTGTATTGTATTGTATTTATTATATTATATTTATGATATTGTATTGTATTATATTATATTATTATATTATATATATATATATTATTTTTATATTATAAAAAAGGCTGTATGTATGTATGTATGTATGTATGTATGTATGTATGTATGTATGTATGTATGTATGTATGTTCCAGCATAACTCTGGAGTCCCTCAAGCAATTTCAACCAAACTTGGTACACAGATGACTTACCCTCTGGAAACCAATACTGGTTTGTGTGTGTGTGTGTGTGTGTGTGTGTGTGTGTGTGTGTGTGTGTGTGTGTGTGTGTGTTCCAGCATAACTCTAGAATGCCTGGGCCATTAAGGAGAGCGAGTGCAGTGTCCTAGAGTAGCAATTGTTCATGATATCACTTCCTTCACAGCTTCCTCTGGAAAGCCAGCCGTGATGTTCGCCCTCCAGTGGATCAATGGGGAAGTGCCTGATGTATTTGGGGCAAAGTACCATTGTAGACTGTGAAAAACAGGAGCGCATGGGAGGGAGAAGGGAGAGGGCAGAGATAATGGGCATGGGAATAGTGGGGGTGAAAGCCCCTCTCAATGGCTCCCTGTCACACAATCGCTTCAACATCTATAAACACTGGTTTATCAGCTAGTGTTCTATAAAAATGCATAAGCAAAACAAAAACCCCTCCTTAACTTCATGGCTCGGTGTTGTTGTTTTTTAGCTGACATATGGATCATTTCCTATGGGAGAAATTGATACCAGTCAATCATCTTCACTTTACTTTATGGCTCCAAATGAAGTTCCTCAGTATATCGGGATAATCCGATTGCTTCAGCATTTTGGATGGAAATGGATTGGGCTCTTTGCTGCGGACACCGAGAGTGGAGAACATTTTCTGCAGAAATTGGAGCTTTTGTTTTTCCAGCAGGGAATCTGTTTATCTTTTGTACAAAGATTTCCAAAGTTATTGCGTTTGGATGACCTGGGTGAATTTAATGATATCATGGCTGAGTTTTATACACATTTCACAGACGTTAAAACCAACGCCTACATCATCTATGGAGAATCTTTGACGTTAGCCTGGTTGACAGCTCTCAAATCTGTATGGGAAGCTGCAAATCGGGGAAATGCATTTTTAAGCAAGGTGTGGATCACCACCAGCCAAATCGATTTTACATTAACAGGAACCCAAAGGGAATGGAACCTCCAGTTTTATGATGGGGCCATTGCCTTTCAAATCCATTCCAGGGAAAATCTGGAATTCGAGGAATTTCTCCGGTCCATAAAACCTCATGCAGGGCAAAGAGATGGATTTCGAAACCATTTTTGGGAGCAAGCTTTTGACTGTTTCTTTCCTGATTCAAGACTGTCATCATTGGGAAGCCAAGAATGCACTGGGGAAGAAGGACTGGGAAGCCTTCCGGAATCTCTGTTTCAATTACAGGTAAACGGGCACAGCTACAGCATCTACAATGGGGTTTATGCTGTGGCTCATTCTTTGCACAGCATGCTAGTCAGAAGATCCAATTTGAGAAAAGTTTTGGTGGATAAAGTGGCTGAATCTCCAGAACTGCAACCGTTTAAGGTAACATTTCTCCAACAAACTTTCTTTCTTTTCAGTGAAGAATTTTGTAAAGAATAAGTTAGCTACAGAGGGGGCATTCAGCTCAGTGGTGATAATAATAATTTAACACCCGGTTCTCTGTCCTAATGACCAGCTGGGTAGGCATGGCTCAGTGGTCATATGACTGGTTGGGCATGGCCAACTCAACATCACTCAGGTTGATGGGTGCTTCACCTTAGCTGTTATAATGTCATAAGGGTTAACCGGAGAGGCAGTTTCTGTAAGCAGGGCACTTAAGATTAGGCTACAAACAACACCAGAATGTTTCCTTCCTTCCTTCCTTACAGGATTAGCCCTTTAAAGTGGGGGGAAAAAGGAGATTTCTTCCAAAAACCGGTTCTCTGAACTTCTTAGAAAGTTAACAACAGGTTCTCCTGAATAGGTGCGAACTGGCTGAATCCCACCACTGATTCAGCTGGAATATTTCTGGTATTCCCCCAGAAAATGACTAGGTTTTCCTACAGGGGAGAAAGATTTATTGAAAATTGGATTGCTTTTAATATTTACTCTGCAAAAGAAGGGGGAAAAAACACTTGGAACAATTATACTCTCTTCCAGGTTTGTACTGGCTCTGGAATATGGAGGGATATCCATATTTATTCACGACTAAAGCAAAAGAGGAGTTAGTCACACAACTCCCACTCCCAACTCCCAGATCACTCAACCCTGATGCCTGAGAGATAAAGAACAAGACCCAAATGAGAATATACGTGTGTGCGTGCGTGCACGCGCGCATCTACAGAGGTGGTATTCAGCCGCTTCGAACCTGTTTGTCGAAACCGGTAGCGGAAATGCCATCCTATTTAGGCATGGTTTTTTAGGGCGGGCACATGCGCAGGTGTGTGCATGAGCAAAGCACATGCACGGCAAAATGGTGGTAATGAAATATGCAACCCACCACTGGTTAGCTTACAAAATGAGCTAAGGCTTAATTAATATGTTGTTCGAATATCTATGATGTCAGGCCAGAAGCTGACCTAGCTGTGGCCTGTTTTCCTTTCTGGGGGGGGGGGGGAGTCCTATTGGGGTTTCTTTGCACATGACTTCAGGCTGACACTGATTGGAGCTGAAGCGGGGTGTAGAGAGAGATGTGGGTTTGTAGTCACAACAACATAGCTCTCCGATGAGTCAGGGACATTCCAACAGGTGGCTGTCCAGAGGAGGAAGTGAGACATAGCTAGGCAACCATCCAGTATCCAAGATTGGACAACATGATTTATTGTTTTGGGAAAACAGGGAATCTTTACTTTTTTAATGTGTTGGAAAGCCCAGGAACATTTAGAGTTGGCTTCCCACCAGTTGTGCCAAGACAATATTTCCCAATAACGCTGTTCTTTGAAGAATCAATCTACCTCGGAAGGAAGTATTACTCTGCAATGGGAGGTATTACTTAAAACGTTGACATAGGATTTTTTTTTTTAAAAAAAGACTTAATGATCTTCTCTGTACCCGTGAAATTGCAGTTAACTTTCTCCAGAAGGAAGATTGCACCACCTAATCCAAAATGTTTAAAAATCTGGCCCCAAATTGTTGGACGTGTAAAAAAACACCAGGCACTTTTTATCATATGTGGTGGACGTGCGATGAGGCAAAAAAAATATTGGAAAATGATTCAATCATGATTAGAACAAATGGTGGGAGACCAAATCTTGTTTAAACCTGAAATTTTTCTCCTAGGTGTAATACCGGAGGGGTTTAAGAAAGAGACACTTTATTTAATTATACATGTACTAACTGCGGCATGCATAACTTATGCACAATATTGGAAAAAAGAAAATACACCATCAGAGCTAGATATAATCAGAAAAGTGTTGGCCTGTGCGGAAGCAGATAGGTTCACTCTTGAACTTAAAAATAAAGGGGAATCAGAATATTTTGAAGTCTGGAACAGATTTTATGACTGGTATAAGACAAGGTGACAAGACTCGAACAAACTGTATATATTGTGATTGGACAGAAGGATAGACAATGTATTAAGTAGGCTAATTGTTAAGGGTTGACACTAGCTGCATATAATGTGAATGTATGGTCACTTCGACTTCGCGGTACTGCATTGTTTTAAATGTAAAAATAATAAAAATATATTGAAAAAGAAAAAAGAAAGACTTTACTGGCTGTGAATGAGCAGAATTCACAGTCAATTAATAAAAGAATTTTTTGATGGGAAAAGGAGTTTGTTTCATGCTTTTGGGAAGCTTTGGTCCGAGCAGAATATGACACACTCTGCTAGAGAGTTGTCCCCCTGAGGATGGGCTCCAGCATGAGTCGGAAAGCTCAGGAGGCAAAAATTCTCTTCCTGGTGACCAACCCAGATTGTGTCCTGCAAAACTGGAAATCCTTTACAATGCAATAGCAATAGCAATAGCAGTAGACTTATATACCGCTTCATAGGCCTTTCAGGCCTCTCTAAGCGGTTTACAGAGAGTCAGCATATTGCCCCCAACAATCTGGGTCCTCATTTTACCCACCTCGGAAGGATGGAAGGCTGAGTCAACCCTGAGCCGGTGAGATTTGAACCGCTGACCTGCTGATCTAGCAGTAGCCTGCAGTGCTGCATTTAACCACTGCGCCACCTTGGCTCTTCCAGAAATGCAAACTTTTTTGTTTTGATTTCACATTTGATCCAGTAAAACTGCATAAAGAACCTCAGAAATGGAACACAGACTGTCTAATGTTGATTTCTTTCACTATTGTTATTTCAACTCCATGGCTTTCTTTTCAAGTAGCTCCATCCATTTCTTCAAGGCATTTCTTTCAACAACTCAGCAGGAGAGGGAATCTCCTTCAATGAGAAGAGGGAAGTCGCAGGAGGATTTGACCTCATCAACGTGATCGTTTTTCCAAACAAGTCTATCCAGAGTGTGAAAGTTGGAAGACTAGATCCCGATGCATCTTATGGAAATGAATTGATCATTAATGAACACCAGATTGAATGGCAGAGAGGTTTTAATCAGGTAAGGGCCTACATATACCATATTTTTTGGAGTATAAGACACACTTCCCACCCCTTAAAAGTGAGTGGAAATGTCTGTGCTTCTTATACAGTGAATGTTATTGAAACCCTGCCCACCCATCGCCCCCCACATTTTGGGCTTTTTTGGCCTTCGTGTGTCATGTTTTCAGTCTCTGCACACTCCATTTTAAACCCGTTCCAGGCGGCAGGGGTCGCCACAGCACCACCACTGATTGCTGCCGATTGCTGCTGATTGCCGCTGATTGCTGCCTCCGCGGGTCACGTTTTTGACCTCTGCACATCTTGTTTTCGACCTCAGCATGCTCCGTTTCAGATCCATTCCAGGTGGAAGGGATTGACAGCGCCTGGAACTGGCTGAAAATGCAATGTGCAAAGGCCAAAAACGGGGCATGCTCAGGTTGAAAATGCAACACGCAGAGGCAACTATTGGCAGCAATGTGCTAGGATGATGGAGTGGGTCTAAAACAGCATGCGGGGGCTACAAATGTGATGCACAGAGGTAAAAAATGGGGAGGTGGCGATGGGCTGTGGCGATCTCCACCGCCTGGAAGAGTTGATTGGGGGGTATTCTGTGAGGCTGATCCACCCACCAATCAGCTGCTCATGTTGAATCAGGCTGCAATAATGTGCTGAAGCTGACCAGCCTGTTTGTGTTTTCTGCAAGGAAGCGACCCAGATGAATACCAATGGAGGCAGGTAGGCAGAGGCAGAATTTTTTTTCTCATTTTCCTCCCCACTAACTAATGTGTGTCTTATACTCAAGAGTGTCTTATACTCTGAAAAATACGGTATGTTGAACGCTTATTGTTTTACAACTTCCTTAAATGGAAAAATTTAAATGCCTCCAAGTGTTCCATGCTGACCATGATTTTCTTTATAACTAGTTAACTATCTCTATTTTCAGTCGATGAAAATCCTAGCAACTATTTCTGCAATCTTTTTTTTTTTCATTTTATGAGCAGGTTCTTCCAGTTTCTCTGTGCAATGAATACTGTCACCCTGGATATTGGAAGAGAAAATCTGAAGAGAAAAGCTTCTGCTGCTACGATTGTGTTTTGTGTCCACAGGGGAAGATTTCAACCAAGATAGGTCAGTTTTGACATCCTACAAATTTTGAGAACTTTAAGCTGCAAATAGCAATAGCAATAGCAGTTAGACTTATATACCGCTTCATAGGGCTTTCAGCCCTCTCTAAGCGGTTTACAGAGTCAGCATATTGCCCCCAACAATCTGGGTCCTCATTTTACCCACCTCGGAAGGATGGAAGGCTGAGTCAACCCTGAGCCGGTGAGATTTAAACAGCCGAACTGCAGAACTGCAGTCAGCTGAAGTAGCCTGCAGCGCTGCATTTAACCACTGCGCCACCTCGGCTCCCTCCTGCAAAGACATTGTTTTCTCAAAAGATATAATTTGTTGTGGTTATTCATATCAGGTGCCAGAGAAACAAGGAGATTAAGGCAATTGAAATGAGAATAAAAATGCATTTCAAGATTAAGCTCTCTACAAGAATCAGACCAACTAATGGTCAAGTGACAAGAAACAATGGATCAAAATTAATCAAGGAGAGATCCCACCTAGAACTAATTTCCTAACAAAACAATTAACCAATAGAATCACTTACCTCCAGAAGTTGAGAGCGCTCCAACACTGGAGGTTTTTAAGAAGAGATTATGTAGCCATTTGTCTGAAATGATATAGATTCTCCTGCTTGAACAGGGTATTGGACTAGAAGACCTCTAAGGTCCCTTCTAACTCTGTTATTTTGTTAATATAGGTGCAAAACAGGGATGGGTTGCTGCCAGCATTACTGCCTGTTTGGTGCACCCATAAATAGGTCTGTGCATGTGCAAAACGTTAAAAAAATGAAATAAATAAATAAATTTGTGCAATTAATTTTTTTCTGCGTACATGCAGAACTGAAAAACAAGATTGCACCGCTGATGGCACTATCCAGGGAACTGGTTCAGGGGCATGGTAGGCCTGGATCGCTGCCGGTTCCAGTGACCCAAACTGCCAGACCACTACTGGTTCGGCTGAACCAGTCCAAACCAGTAGGAACCCACCACTGGTGCACAAACAACTAATGAGAGAATCAATATCACTCTTCAAGCAATAGCCTAAAACATACTTTCAAATGTGGTAAATAGGACATCAAGGAGTTTCCATCTGTTTCTTTTTTAATCCAGACACAGAAGATTGTTCCATGTGTCCTGAAGATCAGTATCCAAGCATGGAGCAAGATCGATGTCTCAACAAAACAACGAGTTTCCTGTCCTTCGAAGAACCTTTAGGGATCAGTCTGGCTTCAGCTGCTGTTTTCTTTTCCCTCGTGACAACCAGTGTGCTTGGAATTTTCCTTAAGCGTAGAGATACCCCCATCGTCAGGGCCAACAACCGGGACCTCACTTACACACTCCTTATCGCCCTTTTACTCTGCTTCATCTCTTCCTTGTTATTCCTGGGTCAGCCAGGGAGAGTAACCTGTCTTTTCCGGCAACCAGCATTCAGCATCATCTTCTCACTTGCTGTTTCTTGTGTATTAGCTAAAACTGTTACCGTGGTTGTAGCTTTCATGGCTACTAAGCCAGGTTCTTCAATGAGAAAATGGGTAGGAAAAAGATTGTCTCTTGCCATTGTCCTCTCTTGTTCTCTTCTTCAAGCAGGTCTTTGCATTATATGGCTAGTAACATCTCCTCCATACCCTGAGTTAAACATGAATTCCCTTACAGAAACCATGATTCTGCAATGCAATGAAGGTTCCATCTTCATGTTCTATTGTGTGCTGTGCTACCTGGGCTTTTTGGCCATTGCCAGCTTTATTGTGGCTTTTTTTGCCCGTAATTTACCTGACAGTTTTAATGAAGCCAAGTTCATCACCTTTAGCATGTTGGCCTTCTGCAGTGTGTGGATCTCCTTTGTTCCAACTTATCTGAGCACCAGAGGAAAAGCCATGGTGGCTGTGGAGATCTTCTCCATCTTGTCCTCCAGTGCTGGCTTATTGGGATGTATCTTTTTCCCCAAATGCTTCATCATCGTATTGAGGCCAGAACTAAATAGCAGGCACCAACTAATCAAACGAAACAATTAAATTATGTTTACATTCTTTTTATGAATACAAAGGGAAGGATGTTAGGAAAGAAAAATTAAGAACTTTTCAATCTTCCTTCCAACTTTCCAAACCAACATTCGTGTTATGTAGTTAAAACTGGGCACTGGGTTGATGTTAGGGGCTCAGGACCATGGACAGCACCCCAAAGTTCAGGGAGCTGTTAGAGTTTTAAAATGAGATTCAGGTTAACATCAGGGTTCCAAGTAACACCCTCAACGAAATAAAACTCTGAGGATTGAAGTTCCTCAAAATTCCATTTTATAGCAAAAGAAAAACTTTCATAACAATGACTATAACTTTCTGGTAGTACATTAATAAACAATTTCATTTCCAAGATTTTTTTTTATCCAACCATTGGTAAAACAAATCCCATACCTTATAAAATTGCTCATCGTCCTGTTCTCTAATTTCAAATGTAAGTCTACTCATTTCGGCACATTCCATTATCTTCCGAATAGTTTCCTCCTGTGTTGGTATATAGAGTGTTTGCTCATATGACATACAAAGGACAATAATGTATTCAATGTACAAGAATGGGGTGATTTGAATCCTATGTCAACCATGTTATACCAGCAAGATTTTTTTAAATGTTAAATGGACTAATGATGATGTAATAATATATATATATATTCAATAAATTCAATAGAAATGTTCAATAACTACTTGGATTAGCAATGGGAAACTATTTCTGGAGTTGAATATGCTACACTATAAGTATTGTATACTCTATGGATGATTAATATTAGTGGTAACCTGAACACATAATGCTCAATGATAAGGATGTATTTAGTTATGTTTGATGGATAACCATCACATGGTTCAATCAGGCACCGTCCCAACTGGAGATGCCTCCCGCTCATATTCCTCCAGGTGCAGGCCAAGATGGCCTTGACGTTCTGAGAAAAGAATGTTATTTTGACTATATCTTACCCATACTCCATATAATCCCCCCTCAGAATTTCCCACAGCATTAAATGTGGCAGGCCAGAAGGCCCAATGCAAAGATCGCTACCAAGCTTGACACTCTCTTCCATTTTCTAAATGAGATTTGTTCTCAGTTACTGAAGAAGTGATTCAACAATGTAGCGAAGGTCACTTCAAAGGTGCTTTTTCAAGAGGCAACTGGACTGGACTTTCTGATTTTTCTTTGAAGGTGTTTTGCTTCTTATCCAAGAAGCTTCTTCAGCTCTCTCCTGAGTTGAAGAAGCTTCTTGGATGAGAAGCGAAATGTCTTCAAAGAAAAACCAGAAAGTCCAGTTGCCTTTTGAAAAAGCGTGTTTGGGATAATAAGATCCGAATGACTGAGAATCTCCGTAGACATAACGAAGGTCAGTTTTCAAGTTTTACTTTGTCCTGTCTAGGTGGACCTCATAGCTTTCACGAGTTTTCTTGATAATTTTTTTTTATTTTAAACACATAAACACATCAACAAAAACATACACATAACATTAAAAACAACATAGGAACAATAAGTTCCATCATATATCATACAACAGTTCCGAATCGGTTTCTTTGCAGTTAGTGTTTTCCCTACTATACATTTCTATCTTTCATTCATAATCTCCTTATTCGTTATCCATTTGTATGTACATTTATTTATTTATTTAAACTTAGCTACTTATGACCAGATATTATTTACCTATATTATGCTATATATTTTTACTGTCATTTGTTCTCTTACATACAGATTATAGATATACATTCACATAATTATTCCTTTTCTTTGCCATTCTTATATTATTATTATCCCATTTGGAAGGTTATAAGGTATAGTTTAGAATGCTTTGCTTACCATCCTTCACACGAGTTTTATCATGACTTTATCTGCTTGTAAAATAGCTGGAAGCTTCAATGAAGCATCCCTTTAACATGTTGGTCTTTCGCAGTATGTGTCTCCTTTGTGCCAATCTATGTGAGCACAACCACAACCTGTGTGAGAACAAGCACAGAACATAGTGGTTGTATACATATTTTTTTATCTTGACCTCCAGTGCTGATTTATTTGTCTTTTTCCCTTAAATGCTTTTTCACTCTGCTGAAGCCTGGGTAAACAGGGCCCAATTAATTAAAAAAAAATGATTAAATAATGCACCTTTCTCTGATATTGCCAAGTTCTTATCTCATATGCTGGCCACCGAGTAATTGTTCTTTCAGTCCAGGTCATCCTAGAACAGGGGTGTCAAATGTGAATTCATTGAGGGCTACATTAGGATTAAGTTTGACTTCAAGGTTGGTATGGGTGTGTGGGGCGTGGCCAGGATGGGCACGGCCAACTCAATGTCATTCATGTTAGGATTAGGTTTAGGTTTAGGTTTCATTTTATTCATATGCCACCCTATTCCCGACGGGACTCAGGGCGGCGCACAAACCCAAGGAAGGAAAGGGGAACACAAAAACTACGAATACAGGCATTTAAAAACAACCAACAGCCACACTCATCAACCCCAGGCCTACCGACACATCCAGGTTTTAACGGCTTTTCGGAAGGCCTGGAGAGAGGTGAGGGTCCGAATCTCTGCGGGGAGTTCGTTCCAAAGGGCCGGAGCTGCCACAGAGAAGGCCCTCCCCCGGGTAGTAGCCAGATGACATTGGCTGGTAGATGGAACCCGGAGGAGGCATGCTCTGTGTGATCTAATGGGTCTTTGGGAGATAATTGGCAGCAGGCGGTCTCTCAAGTACCCAGGTCCAATACCATGAAGGGCTTTATAAGTTACGACTAGCACCTTGAAGCGTATCCGGAGACCAATCGGTAACCAGTGCAGCTCACGGAGGATAGGTGTAACGTGGGTGTACCGAGATGCACCCACGATCGCTCGCGCAGCTGCATTCTGGATGAGCTGAAGTCTCTGAATGCTCTTCAAGGGCTGCCCCATGCAGAGCGCATTGCAGTAGTCCAGTCTTGAGGTCACGAGGGCATGAGTGACTCTTGAGAGTGCCTCCCGGTTCAGGTAGGGACGCAATTGGTGCACCAGGCGAACCTGGGCAAATTCCCCCCTGGTCACAGTCAACAAATGATATTCTAAGGTCAGCTGTGGGTCCAGGAGGACTCCCAAATTGCGAACCCTGTCTGAGGGGCGTAGAATTTCACCCCCCAGCCTGAGTGATGGAATACTAACCAAATTTTTGGGAGGGAAACACAACAGCCACTCGGTCTTGTCTGGATTGAGCGCAAGCTTGTTAAGGAACAAAAATGGACTCCTGAATTCTGTTTCTGGATATGATGGGCTCTTTGTCACTTAAACCCTAGTCAAACTCCCAAGTCAGTGGGGCTGTCCTTGAAGAGTTTTCAGAAGCTTCACTTGGTGTACAATGCTGTATTACAGGTAAGTTATATGTGCTTCCAGAATTATGCATATTGCATCTCTGTTCTGTGAGTTCCATTGGTTGACTGTTCGCTGTTGGATCCCATTCAAGGTGCTGGTTTTGAATGTCAAAGTCTTTTCTGGCTTATTTATGGAACCATATCCATTTGAGTTTGCCTGCCCATCCTATTGTCAAGCCTGCAGCCATATTTTATTTTGGGTCTTTGGCCTGCCACGCTTTCTTTTATTCTACTATGCATTTTCTATTATGGGAAAATAGGAGGGGAGATTGTATGGAGTCACATACTATGTAGCCATAACAACATTCTTTCTAGAAAGCCAAGGTCATCCTTTGCCTCTGCACCTCTGCACCTGACCCAGAATTGGATGGATGGAACTTCCAGCATGGCAGTGGGAGATTGGACCATGTGATAGACTTGTGGGCATGGGGGCAAGATCATGAACTTTCAACTGCATGGAGAAAACCAGGAAGCTTTCAGATTCAGGTTTTCCCAGATGTGGCAAAATGGCTCTCTTAATAAATTGGAACTTTGAGCAATACTTTGCCTTGGACTCTGATTTATTTTTGGATGCTATTTGGAACCCTGACTCCCATGAGATTTCGAAGAGACATTCTATGTGTCTTGACTGTTTGGGGGTAGCAAGTAATGTAAATGTAAAGTAAATGAATTTTTAAGATGCCGGACTTGTCAGCTGGAAAGCCAGGTTCAAGACCCAAGCTTCATGTGACTGGGTGAGCTCCTGTCCTCATCCCAGCCCCTGCCAATCTAGCAGTTTGAAAGCATACAAATGCAAGCAGATAAATGGGTATCATAGAAGCTGTCTGATATGTGGAGACCAAGTGTGACATTGGACAAGATTTGTGGATCCCCTTTGATCTCCTTTATAGCAAATTCTAAGGAAAGGACATGCTGGTAGAATTTTGTGATCATACTGAAAATAAACAGAGAGTTTCAGAAAGCAAGTGTTCAGTGAATGAATTAGTTCATATAATACAATACTTTCTGGGTGTGACCAGAACTGTAATTGAAAGGTCAAATTCCTTTTTGGTGCTAATATTTCAGAATCACAAAGCTTAACATAGCACTAAATTTTAAATCTGTTTGGGGGAGTAGCCATTCTATTATTCGTTCCATTACATCTGAAAATGTACTCATAAAGACATGCAATTTTATAGACTGTTAGGTTGTAAGGCAAAAATATGTGTACATGTGCCTCATTTCGCTAGAACAGAACTTACTTTTTCCTTGATTTAATTTTTCTTTCAGCTTGGCTCGGTCCTGACATAGATCTGAATAAACAGACTCAATATTCTTGTTTTTTTAAGTCTCTCCATGGAAGTTGATTTAATATTGCAATTTTGTGCTAATTTTTACAGCAATTTCTCATCTTACATAAAATTTGTTTTGGTTAAACAACGTTCTTAGAATAACAGAGTTGGAAGGGACCTTGGAGGTCTTTTAGTCCAACCTCCTGCTCAGGGAGGAAACCCTACACTACTTCAGACAAATGGTTGTCTAATCTCTGCTAAAAAACTCCCAGTGTTGGAACATTCCCAACTTCTGGAGACAAATTGTTCCACTGATTAATTGTTCTAACTGTCAGGAAATTTCTCCTCAGTTCTAAGTTGTTTCTCTCCTTGATTAGTTTCCACCCATTGCTTTTTGTCCTATCCTCGGGTGCTTTGGAGAATAGCTTGATTCCCTCTTCTTTGTGGCAACCCCTGAGATATTGGAAGACTGCTATCATGTCTCCCCTAGTCCTTCTTTTCTTCAAACTATCATTAGAGGCAATGCAGAACCTGAAGGGCAGTCAAGATTCTCATATTTTTTGTTAGACCAGAAACAAGAGATGTGATAGCAATAGCAATAGCAGTTAGACTTATATACCTCTTCATAGGGCTTTCAGCCCTCTTTAAGCGGTTTACAGAGTCAGCATATTGCGCCCCCCCCCCCAGTCTGGGTCCTCATTTTACCCACCTCAGAAGGATGGAAGGCTGAGTCAACCCTGAGCCGGTGAGATTTGAACTGCCGAACTGCAGATAATAGTCAGCTGAAGTGGTTGCAGTTCAGCACTCTAACCACTGTGCCACCTTGGCTCATGTGATGTGCAAACACCAATATAATCTCAGTAATTCATAAAGATTCCTCAACACTGCAGCACTGATGAGGCACAAGAAAATTGCAAGTGATGTGAATGTCAGGTTTCCAAGTAGCATTGTTGTGGCCCGCCAGTGGCCAGTGAATGTGGTGGCAGATTCAAACAGTGAGGAGGTTGAGGAGGAACAGGAGCCAGTCATGGAGTCTGAGAAAAGCTCAGGTCACAAGGCCCAATCAGCACACAGTCCACTTGCGAGATGATCCCAGTCTCCTCCTTCCTCACACCTGTACGGATGACCTTGCTTCCCAGGAGAAAGAATTTTATTTTGGCTTCAGCACCCCACCATCTCTACTACCCCCCCTCTTCATCTCCACGCTTTGTCAACACTGAAGCAGCTAGCAAGAAAGAAAAAGCAAATGGCCACCCTCATGCCAACCACAGGGTTGACAATGAAAGTGATACTTAAGTCTTCTTCATATGACAGAAAGTCTCTTCTTTGGATAAGACACCGATCTTGCTTCTGGCTCAGGAAATCTCCCAAGCATTTAAAACACTCATTCATATTTGATGCCAGTTTTTGTTTTGTCTGTCTGTTTTTTAAAATAAATTCAGATTGTTATCATTTCACATTTTCTCCAAAAATTGGAATTTCAAGATGGCAGCCTTTTCTTTGGTTCTTGTGTGGATATTGGCAATTTTAACAGGGTGCTCATTGGGAGTCGAAAGGAGCATGTCTTCCTTGGATGAGAGTTTGTTGATTTAATGGGTTATTGTTGAATCAAACACAATTCTTGCCCTCTTAAGTATTGTCACAGGATTGCATTTTAAAATATTCTCTGAAACATTTCTTGCTCTCTACGAAATGATAGTCTACAGCAAGGGTGTCAAATTTATGGCCTGCAGACTGGATGCGTCATGTGCTGGCTCTTCCCCCACCCGATTTAGCAAAGGGGGAAAAAGTCCCGATACATTATGTGATGCTGCTATGATGAAATGAGTTCGACACCCCTGGTCTACAGCATATGTTTGAGTGCCGGTTCCTTTATTGTTGATAATTCATCCTAAAAGGCAAAATCTACCCGCTGCTTCAATGTTTTGCTTATTACTTTTAAGGATGGTTGCAGCAGGTGTTGTAATGTATATGGTCTTCTTTACTATATTTAACCAAAGTCCCTTTTTCTTTTACAGAAATTGCCAAGTTTTAATCTCGTACATTTGTCAATCCTGGAGTTGGCCTGAGGCCATTTTCTTTCCTGTTGCTTCAGTGCTGACATAGCCTGCAGCTGAGGGGAAGGGAGGGGGGAAGTAGAGATAGTTGGAGTGTGGTAGCCAAAATAAAATTCTTTCCCCTGGCAACCAAGGATGTCCGTGCAGGCGTTCGGAAGGAGGAGACTGGATTGTGTGCTGATTGAGCCTTGTGACCAAGGATTCTGGGGAAGTGAGAAAACTTTTGTTTTTAATGAGGTGAAAATTGGTGAGACTTTTACAGTTTTCACCAGGCTTGTGCCAATATGATATGTCCCAATAAATGGTTCTTGAGGAAAATGCCTGCCTCTGAGTTCGTATTACTTGGAGCCCTGAAAACATTTGCATTGGTGTGATGTAAGAGTTTGTCTACCAGCCACGTATGCGAGAAGTATCTATATTTTCTTCTCTTCAAGGAAGTAAAATATTGCATCTCTGTGGGTTTCTCCTTTCTTTTGTCTTGTATCTCTAGGCACAAATGTTTAATGGTTAGCTTTGGGAAGGTCTAAGACAACTCGACATGGTCAACTCATCATGACCAAATGGGCATGGCCAACTCCCATGGGACAATTCAATACTGTACTAATTGTTTCATTCAGTTACTTTCATTATTGATGACCACATTTTCATTGAAATTATTGCAACTCTTGTATTTCCGGATGGACTTTCTTTATTTTATTATTATTGGCTACAGTTCCATTGAAATTAATTTAACTTTTTCATTTGTTGCATTGTCTATCAATATCTATCTATCTATTTATCTATCTATCTATCTATCTATCTATCTATCTATCTATCTATCTATCTATCTATCTATCTCTATCTATCTATCTATCTATCTATCTCTATCTATCTATCTATCTATCTATCTATCTATCTATCTATCTATCATCTATCATCATCTATCAATATCTATCTTTTTTCTGTTCTGTTCGGTTCTATTCTGTTCTCTTCTCTTCTCTTCTATTCAGTATTTGTATCAATCATCTACCTACCTACCTACTTACCTTTCAACTCCTCTATATATCTACCTACCTACCTACCTACCTACCTACCTACCTACCTACCTTTCTGTCCTGTTCTGTTCTATTCTATTCTTTTCTATTCTGTATTTGTATCAATTATCTACATACTTACTTACCTACCTACTTACCTACCTACCTATGTACAAACCTACCTATCATCTATCTATGTAGTCTAGTATTTGTATCAATCATCTGTCTGTCTGTCTGTCTGTCTGTCTGTCTGTCTGTCTGTCTGTCTGTCTGTCTATCTATCTATCTATCTATCTATCTATCTATCTATCTATCTATCTATCTATCTAACTATCTAACTATCTAACTATCTAACTATCTATCTATCTATCTATCTATCTATCTATCTATCTATCTATCTATCTATCTATCTATCTATCTATCTATCTATCTATCTGCTTACCTACCTACCTACTTACCTACCTACCTACCTACCTACCTACCTACCTAACTATCTGATCATATGTCATACACACATGCACCTGTATGTAAACAATATATTACATCTCCAAAAAACAACCAACCAAATAAACTAATTCAAAGTTTTGCTGACTTAGGGTGTTGGAAAAGAGAAAGGGTTGAGTTAAAGATACTTAGAAAATTATTGAAAATGCAGGAGCATGAGCATTCCTTTTGGAATGGGTCACCATAATAAATATTAATAATAATCCACCTTAAGGTCTCCTTTGGCAGAAATCAAAACTATATGTTTCCTGTTGATTGCAAATTCATTTTGTCAGCAATTATTCATGGCGAGAAAGATCACATGATGTACTAAGTCCTCTTTATTAGTTGCTCTCTCTGGTTTAGCCCAGGTCTGAAAACAATGATGTAACATTTGGGCAGGAATATGCATCCCAGTAATGCAGCGCTGGAGGACAAGATGGAGAAGACCTCCACAGCTACCATGGCTTTTCCCTTTGTGCTCAGATAGGCTGGAAAGAAGGAGATCCACACACTGCAAAAGGCCAACATGCTGAAGGTGATGAACTTGGCTTCATTAAAGCTGTCAGGTAATTTACGGGCAAGGAAAGCCACAATAAAGCTGGCAATGGCCAAGATACCCATGTAGCCCAAGACACAGTAGAAGAAGAAAGCTGATCCCTCATTGCATTGTAAAATCATTTCTTGGAGCACTGAATGCATGTCCAACTCGGGGAATGGGGGAGATGTTGACAACCAGACAATACAAATACATACTTGGATAATAGAGCAGGATAATACAATAGAAAAAGCCAATCTTTTCCCCACCCATCTCCTCATCTGAGATCCTGGTTTAGTGGCCATGAAAGCCACAACCACAGTGATGGTTTTGGCCAGGACACTAGAAATGGCCATTGAGAAGGTGATGCCAAACATTGATTGTCGGAGAAGGCAGGTCACTTTGCCAGGTTGGCTGAGGAAGAGCAAAGAGGAGAGAAAACAAAGCAGAAGAGAGACAAGGAGGGTGTAGGTGAGGGACCTGTTGTTGGCTTTGACAATGGGAGTATCCCTGTGCTTAATAAAAGTTCCGAGTAACCAAGTGGTCAAGAAGAAGAAATAAAGAGCAGCTGATGTTAAACCAGTTCCTAAGGTTTCTTCAAATGATAGAAAGACCACCGGTTTCAGGATACATTCTTTCTGTCCTCTATCTGGATATTGGTCTTTTGAACATTCAAAACAGTCGTCCATATCTGTAAGAAAAGTCAGGGAATTTGTCATCTACCCATTCTGTATTGTTGAAAATTATTTTTCCTAACGAATACTCATTGCTACTGCTAATGAATTCTTTCCAGCAGTTACTAATCTGATCATGATTCCGTCTGATCATGATCCACTACTGGTTCAGCCGGACCGGTCCAATCCAGTTGGAACCCACCTTTGTATACAGCAGAATTCAGGATGATTACTGCACTGGGATAGAAGCTATTTTTCAACCAATTTGTCCTTGTTTTCTTATTGTCCTGTACCATCTGCCAGATGGTAATAGTTCAAAAAAAAAGCGTGCCCAGGATGAGATGGATTTTTAAGAATGTTTTGAACCTTCTTAAGGCAGCGGGAGCTATAAAGCTCTTCCAAAGAGGGGAGAGTGCAACCAATGATCTTCTGGGCAATGGTATTAACCTTCTGCAGCACTGTTTCATCTGCCACTGTGCAATTAGCAAACCACACACAGGTACAGTAAGTTAAAATACTCTCTATGGTGCAGCGGTAGAAGGTCACCAGCAGCTTTTCGTTCAGTTGTTGTTTCCTGAGAAATCTCAGGTATTTTAATCTCTGCTGGGCCCTTTTGACCAGTGCTGCAATGTGAGTGCCCCAGGTCAGGCCCTCTTGTAGAATACCATCAAGAAGCTTAAAACGGCTCAATGGATATATATTTTGGACCCATCTACCTGTCAAAATCTTACAAGCAAACTTTGATTTCTGAATAGGAGACTGTAGACCACAGAATAGAAAGGAACATTCACCCTGGCAAACTCCTACAACTACTAATTCTACACATCTCAAAGTAATTAATTGCATTTGGCTTAAGTCAGTCTAATGGAAACTGGATGGATTTGTCTCACCTACCATTTTGATTTGAAATCTTTCCTTCTGGGCATGAAACACAGTCATAGCAACAGAATTGTTTTCCTTCTATCCCTTTCTTCCAGTATCCGGGGGAACAATGGTCATTACACAGAGAAATTGGAAGTACCTGGTCATAAATAATGAAAGGTTTTTCAAAAAAAAGATATTTTTTAAAAAAAGAGAGATTCTAATTATTCTCCTTTATGGCAGGAAAGAATTTGAATGGCCTGTTTATAGCAATAGCAATAGCAATAGCAATAGCAGTAGACTTATATACCGCTTCATAGGCCTTTCAGGCCTCTCTAAGCGGTTTACAGAGAGTCAGCATATTGCCCCCAACAATCTGGGTCCTCATTTTACCCACCTCGGAAGGATGGAAGGCTGAGTCAACCCTGAGCCGGTGAGATTTGAACCGCTGACCTGCTGATCTAGCAGTAGCCTGCAGTGCTGCATTTAACCACTGCGCCACCTTGGCTCATTTAAAGAATGGCAGAGTGAATAAATAAATGTGCACGATGATAATCTTATGGAAACGAATGTGACTTCCATGATTTCAAATGGAAATGTAGCTCAGATATGAAAATCTGGCTTTTACATTCTAATGTCATTTTGTCAGTTTGGTAAATGCTTCACCAGAGTCAGCATTTGTATAGAACAGTAGCCGATAACCCGGCATTGAACAGGTATTTATTTATAGGGAGAAAATGTCCAGACCAAATGTTGTATTTTCCCCCTTACCAGAGGGAGCCCCTTGTGGAGTACTGTTACCATGGCAGCTCTTCTCTGCTGTACAGTGGAAACCATTTTATGGCAGTACAGTATAAGCCATTTTAAGGCACAACACACAGAACACCTCTCAAAGGGTGTTAGGGGTGTCTTACCCCCCACAGTATTTGTTTCCAGAGAGTAAGTCATTTGTGTACCAAGTTTGGTTCAAATTGCTCAAGGCATTCCATAGTTATGCTGGAAACATACCCAGACAGCCATTTTTATATACTGTATATAGATATCTGGTTTTTTTTTCCTTTTAAAAAGAGACTGAAAGAAAATACGTATAAAGAGACTATGTTCTATGCAGGCAAAGACATCGTCATAGTATTATAATGGATATAATTATAATTAAATGACTCCAAACCTGGTTAAAAGCTGGGTGCCAGGTAATCACATCTTCATCAATGTATAATTCTTTCCCTTTTGGAGCCCTGGGATCTAAGACTCCAACTCTAAGTCTCTGAAAGGATCTGTTTGGAAAAGTGATCAAATTGGTGATGTCGAATCCACCAGTTGCTTCCCCTTTCTCATTAAGGAACACTCTTTCCCCAGCTGAATTGTTAAAAGAAACGCCTTGAAGAAATGGATGGAGCTACTTGAAAGAGGATGGAAGACAGACCGAATTGAAAGGATAATAATGGCGAACAAACCATCGTATTCAAATTTCTTTCAGTCATTTCTCCCCCTTTCCGTAATAATGCTCAAATAAGTGCACTCAGAAAATTGATAAACTGTATTGCATGAAAATATATTGGTTCACTCTATTATTAATCTGATCTTATTTTAAGGAAAATTAGGAAATAGTGTCAATTAATGAAAGCAAAATGAAAGCAGGCTATTTTGTATATGATTTCTATTCACTATTTAATGAATTAATCAAACCTATGGCATAAATAATCTTATCCACCACTTTTCCTTCCTCATTGGTACAGATCTATTTGACAGCCTGGGATCTGACAAATTTCATTAAGCCCGATTTTAAAATTTTAGATTTAAGTGAGGGAGGGGGGGAAGGATGGAGAGCGAGAGAGAGAGGGAAACAGACAGATAGAGACACACACATAGACAGACAGAGAGACAGACACACAGAGAGAGACAGACAGAGAGAAAGAGGGACACAGAGCAAGACACACACACACAGAAAGACAGACAGACACACAGAGAGAGACAGACAGAGAGACACAGAGAAAGAGAAACAGAGAAAGAGACAGACAGACAGACAGACAGAGATAAACAGATAAACATACACACACACACAGAGAGAGAGAGAGAGAGAGAGAGAGAGAAAGAGAGAACACATTCATATTCTCAATACTGAAAACATTTCTGAGCTAAGTACTGTAGATGTATCTTGGGGATTTTGTATGCATGGAAAGGAGATTGAAAAATAATATTAAATGATTGTATAAAGCAGTGTTTCCTTTGACCATCTTTTATTATGCAAACTATGATGATTTTCTACATAATTTGGACTGATACCTAACATCTGGCAAACTTTACATGTGGACAATCAGGGGTTTCTTTATCCATCATTGTTTTCTTTTTTTAATAATACAAAAATTCCGTTGACTAGACTTATATTTGGAAAGGCAGTTTTTTTCCCCCATCTCTTTTATTCTATAATATATAATCAGCTCTTACATTACTAACTTTGTTCCCCCAGTTTCTGTCTTGATCGGTCGCTCTGGCAAACAAGCCATGTTAGACTATGATGAAAAAGGCTATTCATTGAAAGAAAAAATAGGTGTGGCTGACAGCCCTTACCTGCCAAGGCTCTAGGTTTGAAAATTTAAATATTTTTATTCTTCTGTGGGGGGCTCTAGATCTCATGGCCTCATGCAGAGTATGTGCCACTGCATAAACTGCATTGTAGATACTGTAGCTTTGGCCAGCCATCTGCAACTCAAACAGAGGAGTTGGCTGATTCTCCACATGCTCTTCTCCACTGCAAACTCCATTGTACACTGAGGATGAGTCTTCATTTGAAAGTGAGCAGTCGAACAATTGCTCCCAAACGTCTTGAAGAAATCCATCTTTGTGGGTTGAAGGTTTGATGACTTGAATAAATTCTTTGAAGCCATGGACCTCTCGTGAGTGCACTGTAAAGGAAAGAGCCCCATGGTACAACTGGAGATCCCAACCCCTTTGATATCCTGTCAGTATGAAATCAATTGGGAACATCAAGATCCAAACCTTTCCAAACAATGCAATCTCTCTGTTTTCATGATCACGTAGAAACACAATAGTTCTGAGCCACAGAATCGTGAATGATTCGCCATAGACAAGAAAAACATTGGCTTTCCGGTCTACCAGTTTATTAGAAATCATCGCGATTAGGTCAAAGAGTTCTGAAAGTTCGTCAAATGGAGCTTGCTGGGGAATCTTTTGTGCGAAAGCCAAACAGATCCCGTTTTGGGAAAGCAGCGGTTCCATTTTCTGCAAGAAATGTTCTCCCTGGTTCTTATCAAAAGTGAAGACGCCAATCCACGTCCATCCAAAATGGAGAAGAAGTCGGATAACTCCGATGTACTGATGGTCCTCTTTTGGCACCATGCAATAAAGGGAAGATAATTTGGTAGCCTCGAACTCTTGTTTGGCAAAGGAGCCATAGGTTAACTGAACAAATAAGAGGCAGTCATTCATAAGAAGGAAAAAATATGGAAATTGAATCAACTCTAATGGGTTCTAATTTCTGTTTGTGCACTGGGTTGGACTAATTAGATTAGATTAGATTTAGATTAGATTAACAGAGTTGGAAGGGACCTTGTAGATTATCTAGTCTAACTCCCCACCCAAGCAATAGACCCTACACTATTTCTGAGAAATGGCAGTCCAATCTTTCTTGAAAGCCTCCAGTGATGAAGCTCCCACAACCGCCGAAGGCAACTTCTGTTCCATTGGTTGATTGTTCTCACTGTCAGAAAAATGCTCCTTATTTCCAGGTTGAATCTCTCCTTGAACAGTTTCCATCCATTATTCCTTGTCTGGCCTTCAGGTACCTTGGAAAATAGCTTGACTCCCTCCTCTTTGTGGCAGCCCCTCAAATATTGGAACACTGCTTTCATGTTTCCCCTTGTCCTTCTCTTCACTCGACTAGCCATGCCCAGTTCCTACAACCATTCTTCATGATCCTTTCCCACTCTGTTACTCTCTTATTTTCTCATTCTATTTATTTTGTTAATGTTCATTACAATAGAAGATAAGTTTCTCTCTTACTCCCGTCCCCTGCCCTTGAAATTACCTGTGGGATCTTGAAGAGATTTATACTTTCTGCCATAAAGGAAGAAGTAGAGGCATCTAACCCTCCAATGATGGCCATGAGATTCTTCTGGTTATCACATTTGTAGTTAGGAAAGAATCCCTGGGATTTGAAAAGCAGGTCCAGAGTGGTACGATAGGTCATCCTTGGGTTGTAGTAACTGTCACAGATGTGGAACCCAAGAGTGACGTTATGTAAGATCTGGGAGTCTTCATTGATCTCCTTCACAGCGAAGGCCAAGGCAACGACGTTTTGGTAGAATTTGGTTATGACACTGCCAATAGTTAAATCCCCCCATTGAAGAAGTCGTTTTAAAATTCTTATAATGTCGCATCATTTCTCAATATATAACAAAGGTTTCCATCTCTGATGCAAGTAGGAAAATGAGAAGTATAATGTACTAATATATTGTAATTGTACAGTATGTTTTCATGGTTTGAAATAAATATGCACAACAGCAAAAGTGTAATAATGTTTTCTAAGCTACATTTACTTTCTATCGGTTTTGCATGAAACAAAATATGAACAGATTCAGCCGTTATCATTTATTTACTGCTTGCAGATACTTTTTTTTAAAAAAAAATTAACGTCAACTCATTAAATATTCTTCAAAAAACTTCAATAAGTCTCTTTGGAGATTTATTGTACAAATCAAAAAGACTTGAAGACTTTAAAGTATTTTCATGAGAAAAACTTTAAGTTAATGTAAAAAAAAAAGCATTTTGTCAGCCTATTAGGACCCATACTCTTTATACTTTACATAAATGACTTTTGCGATCATATCATAAGCAAGTGTGTTCTCCTCGCTGACGATGTAAAACTATTCAACACCACCGATTATTCTGCTGCTGTACAAAGAGACCTTGACTACAGGTGAAACTCAAAAAATTAGAATAGAGAGAATAGAGAGAATATATAGATAATCTATGGGGCATTGCCAAGAGAAAGATGTGAGAGATGAGACCGAACAATGCAGAAGACCTGAAGGCCGTTATTGAAGCATCCTGGTCTTCCATAACACCTCAGAAGTGCCAAAGGCTGAGAGCTTCCATGCCATGCGGCATTGAGGCAGTAATTGCTGCAAAAGGGGCCCAAACCAAGTACTGAGTATGCTTATACTTTTCAGAGGTCCGATACTTATGTAATATTCTAATTTTCTGAGATTGTGGATGTGGGGTTTTCTTGAACTGTAAGCCATAACCATCACAATTATGAAAAATCACAGCTTGAACTATCTTGCTTTGCATGTAATGAGTCTATCTCATATATTAGTTTCACCTTTTAAGTTGCATTACTGAAATAAATGAACTTTTGCATGATTTTTTTGAGTTTCATCTGTACATGTCAGAAAGGTTAAACAATTGGCAACACCAAATCTCAACCAATAAATGCTCTGTCTTAGACATTGGCCCAAAAAAATCAGAACACCAAATAAAAGCTGGGCGGACACAATCTCGTGGTTGACCCTCACTCTGTCAAGAACCTTGGAGTACTCATCTCAAATGATCTAAGTGCCAAAACTCACTGTAATAGCATTGCCAAAAGGCATTAAGAGTCATTAATCTAATCATGCAAAGCTTATTCTCTAGTAATATTGTGTTGCAAAGTAGGGCATATAAAACCTTTCCTAGATGTGTTCTCGAATACAGCTCATCTGTCTGGAACCCGCACTGCATATCAGACATTAATACAATCGAGCGAGTCCAGAGATGTTTCATGAGAAGTGTCCTCCACTCCTTTGCTCACAACAGAATACTTTTTACCACCAGGCTCGAAATTTTGGGCTTTGACAACTTAGAACTATGCCACTTTCGGTCTGACCTGAGAGTAGTACACAAAATTATCTTCTACAATGTCCTACCTGTCAATGACTTCTTCAGCTTCAACCGCAACAATACATGAGTACACAATAGATACAAACTTAAGGTGGACCGCTCCAAACTTAATTGCAGAAAATATGACTTCAGCAACAGAGTGGTCAATGCCTGGAATGCTCTACTTGATTCTATGGTTTCTTCCCCAAATCCCCATAACATTAACCTTAAACTGTCTACTGTTGACTCACCACATTCCTAGGAGGTCTGTAAAGGGGGCACGCATAACTGCATCAATGTGCCTACCGTCCCTGTCCTCCTGTCCCCACTGATTCCTATCCATTGCCTGTATTCATAATCATGTTTATATTTATATCTGTTATCTTATACATGCTGAACAAAATAAATGAAATAAAATAAATAAACAACCAACCAGATGTACCGAAAAGACAAAGAAGCCTTAGACTAGATCCAATATGTACATTATGCAGAAACAAGCTTTTACTCATATAACAAGTATTTGGGCAGCTGGCTAAGACTGGGGTACACACATGAAGAAAAAAATATTCTTACAGTGGTAACTGATAAGGTTTTAGAGAAGGATGTTCCTTAAATTCAATTTCAATAAAGTTATAAAAAATTTGAGACATCATCCCACCAATGATGAGGTCTCCAGGCTGGAGCCATTCATGTGGAATAGGGAAAGCTTCACTTGCAAGGCATCTTAGAGTAGCTACTCTGTGCACCAAGAACAACAGAAGGAACAACATTTCCACTCTATTGTTATATTTGGATCGATCAGTCAAACAGAAGTTTTGGTAGATAAGGCAGAAGGAAGAGAATCCATAGAAATGAACTTCGTAGAGTGACTCCTTTGTGTCCCCTATGTGACTCTAGTATATTTATGCCAATTGTTTCTCAATTCCTATTGTCTTTTGCAAAGACCCTTTGATGTCATGGCCAGCGTGGATAATAGACTGATTTCAGTTATTTATAAGGGATATAATTAACTTTGCAACATTGGCACGCTGGCAATTTGTCTTTGCATAGTTGATCAACATCTTTCTCTCTTTTGGGTCAACTAATAACCATCACCTAACTGATGGGTAACCTGTTTTGAAACTACTTGGATAAGTAGAATTGGGAAGATATTTTTTCACTTTCCTATAGTTCTTCAGATGTATTCAGTAAAAATCATATTCTACTCTACGACAGTACAGTAGAAGCCATTTTACAGCACAACAGACTGTATCTTAAGTCCTCAACGCATGCCCACGATGGAGCCTGGAATTTATGTGGTTAAGTGAAAAATGTGTGAAGTGAATTTGACTTCCCTTCTCAGAAGTTGCAAAAGATAATCACATGACCCCGGGACACTGCAACAGTCATACATATGGACCAGTAGTGGCTCCTACCCAGGGGTGGGTTCAGGATGCTGCTACTGCGGGTCAGCTTAGGGATATGCTTAGGGATATGCATGTACTACTTGCATAAATAAATACTACTAAATAAATGATTCTGCACATGCACAAGATGGCGGCACCTCTGGCACCACTGAGACAGCTGTTTTGGGGCTTTGGCAGTCCAGGGTTGCTGCTGGTTGGAGTAACCAAGTTACTACCCATTCAGCCAAACTGGTCCGAACTGGTAGGAAACACCTCTGTTCCTACCACTAAGTGCTGGTTTGGCGGCCTGGGTCATTGGAACCAGCAGTGACCCATCCCTGCCACGCACCTGAACCAGTACACCTGGTGGCACCATCTTGGGGTTTTTTTTTGCTTCTGCACATGCAGAGGGCAATTTTTATTTAGAGACTGCTGGAAACCCACCCCTGATATGAACCAGTTGTCAAGTGACTGAATGTAAATCGTGTGACCAGTTCAGGGGAATCAGTAGCTTTGACTATCAGCTGGGAGCAAACCAATTTGCTCTGACTTTGAAGTGGGCCCACCTGCCTGGCCCTGCACTATATTCACCTATATTTCCTTTCACAAAAGCCAGCTAATCAACCCGGCAGAGTGGATTGCCACTCTTCAGCTGTTTTCCTCGGCAGCAGTCATGCTGAAGGTGAGTTTGGACAGAAAAACAAGGATGCTTATGACAACGAATCATTGTCTGAAATGATTGAAAAAACAAAGCTATGCATAGCCAATACTTGGAAAGTATTGAAGGCAAAGCTCACGAAAAGCTAACTTGGAACTGGTTAAGATCAGGAGCACTGAAAAAAGGAACAGAAGGCTTTATTTTGGCAGCTCAAGAACTTGCCTTAGCCACAAACTGCATGAAAGCAAAATTTCAACATGTTACCACCAACAGCAAATGTCGCCTCTGTAATTAGAAAGACGAGACAGTTGACCACTTGATCAGTGGATGCAGCAAAATGTCACAAACTGACTACCTATAATGTCATGACCACGTTGCTAAGAACATTCACTGGAAATGAAATTTTGCCAAAAGTGTGGATTTGGGTACAGCAAAAACCACTGGGAACATCAGGTTGAGAAGGTTTTATACAATGAGAAAGTCGAGAACTTGTGGGACTTCAGAATCCAGACCGACAGGCACTTGGCCCACAGCACACCTGACATAACAATAGAGGAAAAGAAAAAAGTATGGTTCATTGACATTGCAATACCTGGAGATGCACGAATTGAAGATAAACAGCAAGAAAAAATCACAAATTACCAGGACTTGCAAATTGAAGTTGAGCGACTGGGGAAAAAGAAATTGTTTGTTGTCCTGATTGTAATTGGAGCCCTTGGAGCATTAGCTAAAGGGCTCCCGCGCTATTTGAAAATTTTAAATTTACCAGACTTGAACATTCTGATTCTACAAAAAAGCACCCTACTTGGAACAGCTTATATTCTCTGACATTACCTTAACTGTTCCTAGGTCCTTGGTTAGGACTCCAGCTGATGACTTGCCAACCAGCCCCAAAGACTGTGAATCCCACCAAAGATTAACCACAAAATAATAATAATGGTAATCCCCCATTCATCCTTCTGTAACAAAAATCAAACTACATGATTCTTTTAAATAGCAAATGGTCCTTTAATCATTTATGTCAGCATTTTTTTTTATCAAGTGAGATCATATGGGGTACTATTTTGTCTTTATAAGTTGCTCCCTGTGGTTGAGGTCAGGGCGGAAAACAATGATGTAACATTTGGGCAGGAATATGCATCCCAGTAATGCAGCGCTGGAGGACAAGATGGAGAAGACCTCCACAGCTACCATGGCTTTTCCTTTTGTGCTCAGATAAGCTGGAAAGAAGGAGATCCACACACTGCAGAAGGCCAACATGCTGAAGGTGATGAACTTGGCTTCGTTAAAGCTGTCAGGTAATTTACGGGCAAGGAAAGCCACAACAAAGCTGGCAATAGCCAAGATACCCATGTAGCCCAAGACACAGTAGAAGAAGAAAGCTGAACCTTCGTTGCATTGTAAAATCATTTCTTGGAACTCTGATTTCATGTCCAACTCAGGGAATGGAGGTGATGTCGACAACCAAATAATACAAATACATACTTGGAAGAGAGAGCAGGAAAGGACAATAGAAAAGGCCAATTTTTTACCCACCCATTTTCTCATCTGAGATCCTGGTTTAGTAGCCATGAAAGCCACAACCACAGTGATGGTTTTGGCCAGAACACTAGAAATGGCCACTGAGAAGGTGATGCCAAAAGTTGGTTGCCGGAGAAAGCAGGTCACTTTGCCAGGTTGGCTAAGGAAGAACAAAGAAGAGAGAAAACAGAGCAGAAGAGAGACAAGGAGGGTGTAAGTGAGGGACCGGTTGTTGGCTTTGACAATGGGAGTATCTCGGTACTTGATGAATGTCCCAAGTACCCAAGAGGTCAAGAAGAAGAAACAAAGAGCTACTGAGGATAAGGCAATTCCTAAGGTTTTTTCAAAAGTTAGAAAGACCAGCAGTTTCAGGATACATCCATTCTTTTCTTTATTTGGATAATGATCTTGTGAACATTCAAAACAGTCATCCATATCTGGAAGAAAATAATATTTTTCACATAAAGAATTGTTTGGATTAAATCAATGCCCATAGACTAAAATGATAAATGCATCTGGGCTTTTCTGGTAAGACTAATGTTCTTTGGACTTCTCTATTTCCAGCAGAGGTTTTTTTTTCTAATTCTCAAGCTACTGTACAAATTAGCTGGCAATTGCCCATTGAAATATTTATTAGTATAGACATTATTTATCTGGACTTAGATTAGAATTAGACAGGGATCACAAGTTATGAAGAGGGCATTTTAGGATAGGGGATATCAGGAAGGAATGCTTTTAAAATTGCTTAATATATCCTTGCCCACCCAAAAATGTTTTTAACTTAGTGAACAATCTTAGGGAAAAGAACAGCAAATACAAAAGAGGTTGAACATGTGAAAAATAAATAAGTAGATTAGAGATCCTTTGCTCATAGAAAATCTGTCACTCAATGGATACATAATTTGGGGCTTTATTTGGAAAATCTACTTGTTAGAATCTTATGGGGAAACTTTGATTCCTGCAAAGCAGACTTTAATCCACATTTGCAGATATGTATATTCAGCCTGATGAATTTCTGAAACCATTAATTATATACATCCAAAAAACTTGCATTGCAATTTGCTTCAATATATCTACCAAAAACAGATGGAATGTCTCACCTACCCTTTTGATTTGAAATCTTCCCTTCTGGACATGGTACACAATCGTAGCAACAGAATGGTTTTCCTTCTATTCCTTTCTTCAAATATCCAGGGGAGCAATGGTCATTACATAGAGAAATTGGAAGTACCTGGTCATAAACATGAAAGATTTTGAAAAGGGAGATTTTTAGAGTTTTCGAATTCATTATGGCAGGAAGCAATATTTGACTTGGCTAAGGGCTACTAAATTTTTATTAAACTTGATTTATAAATGTATATAGATTCAACATCTTTTCAATTAATAATTGCAACCCAACTATGAAATGTTTTCTCACTGTCAATGTCAATTTTGTAAATGTAGAGAGTATTTGTTCAGAAAATACCTTTCTTCTTTCAGAAAACAGAAATTAGATTTATAAATTGTATAGATTTATGCAGAGATTATGTTGAATATGGCTTTATGGAGAAATGCATCTTCATTTTATCATAATGGATCACAATCTATTCCATTAAATGTGTCCCTACCTGGTTAAAAGCAAAGTGCCAGACAATCATATCTCCATCGATAAATAATTCTTTCCCTTCTTGAGCACTGGGATCTATCTTTCCAACTCTAACTCTCTGAAAGGACCTGTTTGGAAAAGTGATCAAGTTGGTGATGTCGAATACTCCTGTTGCTTCTCCTTTCTCATTCAGGAAGACTCTCTCCCCAGCTGAATTGTTAAAAGAAATGCCTTGAAGAAATGAATGGAGCTACTTGAAAGAGAATGAAAGAGAGAGGGAGTTGGAAGGAGCTACTAATAATATTCAGAATTTATTTACTTATTCTTCCCATAACTGCTCAAATAACTTCATGAAGAACATTGATAATCTACATTGCATGGAATTCTACAAACCTTCAATATTAATGATTTTAAGGAAAGTTAGATAGTGTCAATAGGCGTGGCAGATAGCCCTTACCTGCCATGGCTCTAGGTTTGAAAATTCAAATATTTTTATTCTTTTGTGGGGGGCTCTAGATCTCATGGCCTCATGCAGAGTATGTGCCACTGCATAAACTGCATTGTAGATACTGTAGCTTTGGCCAGCCATCTGCAACTCAAACAGAGGAGTTGGCTGATTCTCCACATGCTCTTCTCCACTGCAAATTCCATTGTACATTGAGGATGAGTCTTCATTTGAAAGTGAGCAGTCGAACAATTGCTCCCAAACTTCTCGAAGAAATCCATCTTTGTGGGTTGAAGGTTTGATGACTTGAATAAATTCTTTGAATCCACGGACCTCTCGTGAGTGCACTGTAAAGGAAAGAGCCCCGTGGTACAACTGGAGATCCCAACTCCTTTGAAATCCTGTCAGTATGAAATCAATTGGGAACATCAAGATCCAAACTTTTCCAAACAATGCAATCTCTCTGTTTTCATGATCACGTAGAAACACAACAATTCTGAGCCACAGAATCGTGAATGATTCGCCATAGACAAGAAAAACATTGGCTCTCCGATCTACCAGTTTATTAGAAATCATTGCGATTAGGTCAAAGAGTTCTGAAAGGTCGTCAAAGGGGGCTTGCTGGGTCATCTTTTGTGTGAAAGCCAAACAGATTCTGTTTTGGGAAAGCAGTGGTTGCATTTTCTGCAAGAAATGTTCTCCCTGGTTCTTATCATAAGCGAAGATTCCAATCCACGTCCATCCAAAATGGAGAAGAAGTCGGATAACTCCGATGTACTGATGGTCCTCTTTTGGCACCATGCAATAAAGGGAAGATAATTTGGTAGCCTCGAACTCTTCTTTGGCAAAGGAGCCGTAGGTTAACTGAACAAATAAGAGGCAGTCATAAATAAGAAGGAAAAAAAAATATGGAAATTGAATCAAATATAACGGGTTCTAATTCCTGTTTGTGCACTGGGTTGGACTAATTAGATTAGATTTTTATTAGATTAAGAGAGTTGGAAGGGGCCTTGTAGATTATCTAGTCTAACTCCCCACCCAAGAAATAGACCCTACACCATTTCTGAGAAATGGCAGTCCAATCTGTTCTTGAAAGCCTCCAGTGATGAAGCTCCAAGAACCACCGAAGGCAACTTCTGTTCCATTGGTTGATTATTCTCACTGTCAGAAAATTTCTCCTTATTTCCAGGTTGAATCTCTCCTTGACCAGTTTCCATCCATTATTCCTTGTCTGGCCTTCAGGTACCTTGGAAAATAGCTTGACTCCCTCCTCTTTGTGGCAGCCTCTCAAATATCAGAACACTGCTTTCATGTTTCCCCTGGTCCTTCTCTTCACTCGACTAGCCATGCCCAGTTCCTGCAACCATTCTTCATGATCCCTTCCCACTCTGTTACTCTCTTATTTCATTTATTAGTATTTATTAATTAGACTTATATACCGCTTCATAGAGCTTTCAGCCCTCTCTTAGCGGTTTACAGATTTTTAGCAAATTGAGTCAGCAAATTGCCCCCACAGTCTGGGTCCTCATTTCACCCACCTCGGAAGGATGGAAGGTTGAGTCAACCTTGAGCCGGTGAGATTAGAACTGCTGAACTGCAGATAACAGTCAGCTGAAGTGGCCTGCAGTACTGCACCCTAACCACTGCGCCACCTCGGCTCTCATTCTCATTCTTTTTATTTTGTTAATGTTCATTACAAAAGAAGATAAGTTTCTCTCTTACTCCCACCTCCCCTTGCAATTACCTGTGGGATCTTGAAGAGATTTATATTTTCTGCCATAGAGGAAGAAGTAGAGGCATCTATCCCTCCAATGATGGCCATGAGATTCTTCTGCTTATCACATTTGTAGTTAGGAAAGAATCCCTGGGATTTGAAAAGCAGGTCCAGAGTGGTACGATAGGTCATCCTTGGGTTGTAGTAACTGTCACAGATGTGGAACCCAAGAGTGACGTTATGTAAGATCTGGGAGTCTTCATGGATCTCCTTCACAGCGAAGGCCAAGGCAATGACATTTTGGTAGAATTTGGTTATGACACTGCCAATAGATAAATCCCCCCATTGAAGGAGTCGTTTTAAAATTCTTATAATGTGGCATCATTTCTCAATATATAACAAAGGTTTCTATCTCTGATGCAAGTAGGAAGACGAAAAGTACAATGTATTGTAATCATTTGTACAGTGTGTTTTCATGGTTTGAAATAAATATGCACAACAGCAAAAGTGTAATAATGTTTTCTAAGCTACATTTACTTTCTATGAGTTTAACTTGGGGAAAAAATGAACAGATTCAGCCGCTATCATTTATTTACTGCTTGCAGATATTTTTTTTTAAAAAAATTAACTTCAACTCATTAAATATTCTTCAAAAAACTTCAATAAGTCTCTTTGGAGATTTATTGTACAAATCAAAAAGACTTGAAGACTTTAAGTATTTTCATGAGAAAAACTTTAAGTTAATGTAAAAAAAGTATTTCTTCAGCCTATTAGGACCCATACTCTTTATACTTTACATAAATGACTTTTGCGATCATAACATAAGCAACTGCATTCTCTTCGCTGATGATGTAAAACTATTCAACACCACCGATAATGCTGCTGCCGTACAAAGAGACCTTGACTACAGGTGGAACTCAAAAAATTGGAATATTGAGAATATAGAGAATATATAGAGAATCTATGGGGCATTGCCAAGAGAAAGATGGGAGACATGAGACAGAACAATGCAGAAGAGCTGAAGGCCTTTATTGAAGCATCCTGGTCTTCCATAACATCTCAGCAGTGCCAGAGGCTGAGAGCTTCCATGCCACACCGCATTGAGGCAGTAATTGCTGCAAAAGGGGCCCAAACCAAGTACTGAGTACATATGCATGCTTATACATTTCAGAGGTCCGATATTGTTCTATGTACAATCCTTGATTTATTGATTGCATGTAACATTCTAATTTTCTGAGATTCTGATTCTCAGATTTGCGGTTTTCATGAGCTGTAAGCCATAATCATCCCAATTATGACAAATCACAGCTTGAACTATCTTGCTTTGCATGTAATGAGTCTATCTCATATATTAGTTTCACCTTTTAAGTTGCATTACTGAAATAAATGAACTTTTGCATGATAGTCTAATTTTTCAAGTTTCACCTCTTTGTGTCAGACTGGTTAAACAATTGGCAACACCAAATCTCAACCAACAAATGCTCTGTCTTAGACATTGGCCAGAAAAAACCAGAACACCGAATACAAGCTGGGATGACCCACACTCTGTCAAGAACCTTGGAGTACTCATCTCAAATGATCTAAGTGCCAAAACTCACTGTAATAGCATTGCCAAAACGCATTAAGAGTCATTCATCTAATCTTGCAAAGCTTCTTCTCTAGTAATATTGTTACAAACTAGGGCATATAAAACCTTTGCTAGATGTGTTCTCGAATACAGCTCATCTGTCTGGAACCCGCACTGCATATCAGACATTAATACAATCGAGCGAGTCCAGAGATGTTTCACGAGAAGAGTCCTCCACTCCTCTGCTCACAACAGAATACCTTTTATCACCAGGCTCGAAATTTTGGGCTTTGACAACTTAGAACTATGCCACTTTTTGGTCTGACCTGAGAGTAGTACACAAAATTATTTGCTACAATGTCTTACCTGTCAATGAGTACTTCAGCTTTAACCACAACGAGCATGCAAACTTAAGGTAGACCGCTCCAAAGTCAACTGCAGAAAATATGACTTCAGCAACAGAGTGGTAAATGCCTGGAATGCTCTACTTGATTCTATTGTTACATCCTCAAGTTTCTCCTCGAGGTTTCAACCTCGAACTGTCAACCATGCAGCTCAACCCATTCCTAGGAGGTCTGTAAAGGGGGCATGCATAACTGCATCAATGTGCCCACCCTCCCTGCCCTCCTGTCCCCACTGATTTGTTACCATTTCCTGTATTCATAATCATGTTTATACTTATATCTGTTATCTTATGCATGCTGAACAAAATAAATGAAATAAAATAAATAAACAACCAACCAGATGTACTGAAAAGACAAAGAAGGCTTAGATTAGATCCAATATGTACATTAGGTGAAACAAGCTTTTACTCATATAACAAGTATTTGGGCAGCTAGCTAAAACTGGGGAACACACCTGAAGAAAAAATATATTCTTACAGTGGTAACTGATAAGGTTTTAGAGAAGGATGCTCCTTAAATTCAATTTCAATAAAGTTATAAAAAATTTGAGACATCATCCCACCAATGATGAGGTCCCCAGGCTGGAACCATTCATGTGGAACAGGGAAAGCTTCACTTGCAAGGCATCTTAGAGTAGCTACTCTGTGCACTAAGAACAACAGAAGGAAGAACATTTCCACTCTATTGTTATATTTGGATCGGTCAGTGAAACAGAAGTTTTGGTAGATAAGGCAGAAGGAAGAGAATCCATAGAAATGAACTTCGTAGAGTGACTCCTTTGTGTCCCCTATGTGACTCTAGTATATTTATGCCAATTGTTTCTCAATTCCTATTCTCTTCTGCAAAGAACCTTTGATGTCATGGCCAGCGTGGATAATAGACTGATTTCAGTTATTTATAAGGGATATAATTACCTTTGGAACATTGGCACACTGGCAATTTGTCTTTGCGTAGTTGATCAACATCTTTCTCTCTTTTGGGTCAACTAATAACCATCACCTAACTGATGAGTAACCTGTTTTGAAACTACTTGGATAAGTAGAATTGGGAAGATCACATAATCACATGACTCCGGGACACTGCAACAGTCATACATATGGACCAGTAGTGGCTCCTACCCAGGGGTGGGTTCAGGATGCTGCTACTGCGGGACGGCTTAGGGATATGCTTAGGGATATGCATGTACTACTTGCATAAATAAATACTACTAAATAAATGATTCTGCACATGCGCAGACGCCAAAAACAAGATGGCGGCACCTCTGGCACCACTGAGACAGCTGTTTTGGGGGTGTGGCAGGCCAGGGTTGCTGCTGGTTGCAGTAACCAAGTTACTACCCATTCAGCCAAACTGGTCTGAACTGGTAGGAAACACTTCTGTTCCTACCACTAAGTGCTGGTTTGGCGGCCTGGGTCATTGGAACCAGCAGTGACCCATCCCTGCCACGCACCTGAACCAGTACTCCTGGCGGCACCATCTTGGATTGGTTTTTTTTTGTTTCTGCACATGCAGAGGGCAATTTTTATTTAGAGACTGCTGGAAACCCACCCCTGATATGAACCAGTTGTCAAGTGACTGAATGTAAATCGTGTGACCAGTTCAGGGAAATCAGTAGCTTTGACTATCAGCTGGGAGCAAACCAATTCACTCTGACTTTGAAGTAGGCCCACCTGCCTGGCCCTGCACTATATTCACCTATATTTCCTTTCACAAAAGCCAGCTAATCAACCCGGCAGAGTGGATTTCCACAGCGCACCTGTTTTCCTCACCAGCAGTCATGCTGAAGGTGAGTTTGGACAGAAAAACAAGGATGCTTATGACAACGAATCATTGTCTGAAATGATTGAAAAAACAAAGCTATGCGTAGCCAATACTTGGAAAGTATTGAAGGCAAAGCTCACAAAAAGCTAACTTGGAACTCGTTAAGATCAGGAGCACTGAAAAAAGGAACAGAAGGCTTTATTGTGGCAGCTCAAGAACTTGCCTTAGCCACAAACTGCATGAAAGCAAAATTTCAACATGTTACCACCAACAGCAAATGTCGCCTCTGTAATGAGAAAGACGAGACAGTTGACCACTTGATCAGTGGATCAGCAAAATGTCACAAACTGACTACCTATAATGCCATGACCACGTTGCTAAGAACATTCACTGGAAATGAAATTTTGCCAAAAGTTTGGATTTGCGTACAGCAAAAACCACTGGGAACATCAGGTTGAGAAGGTTTTATACAATGAGAAAGTCGAGATCTTGTGGGACTTCAGAATCCAGACTGACAGGCACTTGGCCCATAACACACCTGACATAACAATAGTGGAAAAGAAAAAAAGTATGGTTCATTGACATTGCAATACCTGGAGATGCACGAATTGAAGATAAACAGCAAGAAAAAAATCACAAATTACCAGGACTTGCAAATTGAAGTTGAGCGACTGGGGAAAAAGAAATTGTTTGTTGTCCTGATTGTAATTGGAGCCCTTGGAGCATTAGCTAAAGGGCTCCCGCTGTCAGCACCTTTCCCTCACTCCTGACTCGGAAAGGGGGCTTTTGAGTTGGGGGGGGAGATCTTGCTGCTCTCTCTCTCTCTCTCTCTCTCCTCCTTCGCACGTTGAAGTCTAATTAAATCAAGTTCAATATCTGCTGCATTTTCATACCAAGCCGTAACGTGCTTAGGAAGGTGGCGATTAACACATTGTTGATAAATGTCCTCATTCAAGCCCAATGCAAACTTATCCAAAAGCGTTTCTGCAGACCATCCTCTCATATAAATACAGAGATGTTGAAACTCCTGAATGTACTGAGTCACCAGCCTATCTCCCTGTGTGAGGGTCATAAATTTCAGTTTCCCCCGTTTCTCAGTTAGGGGGTCATCAAAGCGTCTCGTGAACGCGGTCATAAAAGCGTCAAAATTCCTCAGGAGGGGGGAATTGCTTTGGTGCAGACCCATCATCCAGTCGGCAACCTCTTCCTCCAAAGCAAGTAACACCATACGTACTTTCATGTCATCCGATTCTAAATTGGGCCCATAAATTTCCATAAAGTTATAAACCTGCATAATGAAGAGGCCCAGTTTTTTGGAATTGCCGTCATACTTTACAGTTAAGGGGGGGGACTTTTGCCATTCTGCGTCTTCTGGGAGGCCCCCCTGCTCTGGCAGCCACCCTGGCTGGGGGGGGGTGAAGCTGTCTCTGGGTTAGCTCGCTCCCATTCCCCCTCGGCCTCTTCACCCTCCCCGTATCTTTGCATAGAGTACCTTTGTTCCAAGTCCTCTGGCTGAACTCTTTCTTGGGGCCTTCGTTCGGCCCCCATTTCAAGTGGCTTCGCCTGTTGTTTTCTTCTGGTAACTTCAGCATCCCAGCTTGCGCTGTCCTCCTTTTGTCCCACAGACAAGGACCAATGGGGGGGGGATTGCAGGGCCCGCTATTTCCAACTCAGCCATTCTCTCAGGTAATGATGGATCAGTAGTTTCCTTTTCAATGTCCTCATCGCTTGCGTGCAAAGACATTTGTCTTCGTTTCTTCTTGCAAGTACACCCCCCACGGAAGGTTGTAATCTCCTGGTGGGGTGTTAGTGAGATTTCGCTTACTGTCAGCACCTCTCCATTAAATAATTAGGAAAGAAAGACCACGAGACTCCATGTGTGGAAATCAAGTGTACTTTTACTAATTAAAAATGATTAAAGGCATAGCGAAGCGAAATCTGAATATTTAGGCGCGAAAGCGATTGATATATAGAATAGCCCATTCCCCTCCCCTTGGCATCACAGTTACAGTCCAATCATAATTTTCCCAAGTGTCAGGTGCGAGATAACTTCAAAAGGCATCACGAAGATGGAATGTCGGTGCCGTTAATCCTGGCGGGAAACTCCCACGCATGCGTAGTCCGATCAGGAGCTGAACTCCAGAACCTTCCTCCAGCACAATTAGTAACCCCTCCCAAATACCATGCCCTCCCTCCCCATTTCATGGCAACCGAAGCAACAGAAAAGCAGAGGCTGACACCCACGCTATTTGGAAAATTTAAATTTAGCAGACTTGAACATTCTGATTCTACAAAAAACCACCCTACTTGGAACAGCTTATATTCTCTGACGTTACCTAATGTTCCTAGGTCCTTGGTTAGGACTCAAGCTGATGACTTGCCAACCAGCCCCAAAGACTGTGAATCCCACCAAAGATTAACCACATAATAATAATAATGGTAATCCCCCATTCATCCTTCTGTAGCAAAAATCAAACTACATGATTCCTTTAAATAGCAAATGGTCCTTTAATCATTTATGTCAGCATTTTTTTTATCGTGAGATCATATGGGGTACTATTTTGTCTTTATAAGTTGCTCCCTGTGGTTGAGGTCAGGGCGGAAAACAATGATGTAACATTTGGGCAGGAATATGCATCCCAGTAACGCAGCGCTGGAGGACAAGATGGAGAAGACCTCCACAGCTACCATGGCTTTTCCTTTTGTGCTCAGATAGGCTGGAAAGAAGGAGATCCACACACTGCAAAAAGCCAACATGCTGAAGGTGATGAACTTGGCTTCGTTAAAGCTGTCAGGTAATTTACGGGCAAGGAAACCCACAATAAAGCTGGCAATAGCCAAGATACCCATGTAGCCCAAGACACAGTAGAAGAAGAAAGCTGAACCTTCGTTGCATTGTAAAATCATTTCTTGGAGTTCTGATTTCATGTCCAACTCAGGGAATGGAGGTGATGTCGACAACCAAAGAATACACATCAATACTTGGAAGAGAGAGCAGGAAAGGACAATAGAAAAGGCCAACTTTTTCCCCACCCATTTCCTCATGTGAGATCCTGGTTTAGTGGCCATGAAAGCCACAACCACAGTGATGGTTTTAGCCAGTACACTAGAAATGGCCACTGAGAAAGTGATGCCAAAAGTTGGTTGCCTGAGAAAGCAGGTCACTTTGTCAGGTTGGCTGAGAAAGAACAAAGAGGAGAGAAAACAGAGCAGAAGAGAGACAAGGAGGGTGTAGGTGAGGGACCGGTTGTTGGCTTTGACAATAGCAGTATCTCGGTACTTGATGAATATCCCAAGTACCCAAGAGGTCAAGAAGAAGAAACATAGAGCAGCTGAGGTTAAACCCATTCCTAAAGTTTCTTCAAAAGTCAGAAAGACCAGCCGTTTCAGGATACAGCCTTTCTTTTCTTTATTTGGATAATGATCTTGTGCACATTCAAAACAGTCATCCATATCTGGAAGAAGAGTTAAGAATTTGTCAGATAAAGAAGTTTTTTGAATTGAATCAATGCCCATAGATTAAAATGATAAATGCATGTGGGGTTTTCTGCTAAGACTAATGTTCTTTACTCTACTCTATTTCCAGCACAAATTTTTCTAATTCTCAAGGTACTATACAAATTAGCTTATGATCCCCCACTCAATTATTTAATAAGTCAGACATTATTTAGCTTGGCTTACAAGGATTAGACAGTGATCGCAAGTTATCAAGATGACATCATAAAATAGGGGATACCAGGAAATAATGCTTTTAAAATGCTTTTAATATAACCTTAAATGTAAAGGTTCCCCTTGCACATATATGCTGGTCATTCCCAACTCTAGCGGGAGGTACTGATCTCTGTTTTAAAGCCGAAGAGCCAGGGCTGTCCAAAGATTTCTCTGTGGTCTTGTGGCTGGCATGATTAAACACCAAAGGTGCATGGAACACTGTTACCTTCCCACCAAAAGTGGTCCTATTTTTTCTACTTGCATTTGTACATGTTTTCGAACAGCTCGGTTGGCAGAAGCTGGGACAAGTAACGGGAGCTCACACTGTTTCGTGGCACTAGGGATTCGAACCGCTGAACTGCTGATCTTTCTGATCGACAAGCTCAGTGTCTTAGCCACTGAGCTGCATCCGTTAATATTTTATTCTGCCTCAAAAATGTTTTTTTTAACTTAGTGAACTATCTTAGGAAAAAAAACAGTAAATGCAAATGAAGTTGAACATGTGAAGAAAAATAATTAGATAAAGAGATCCTTTGATCATAGAAAATCTATCACTCAATGGATACCTAATTTGGGGCTGTATTTGGAAAATCTACCTGGTAGAATCTTATGGGGAAACTTTGATTCCTGCAAAACAGACTTTAATCCACATTTGCAGAAATGTATATTCAGGCTGAAGAATTTGTGAAACCATTGATTATATGCATCCAAAAATCTTGCATTGCAATTTGCTTCAATCTACCAAACAAAAATGGATGGAATGTTTCACCTACCCTTTTGATTTGAAATCTTTCCTTCTGGACATGGAATACAATCATAGCAACAGAATTGCTCTCCTTCCGTTCCTTTCTTCCAATATCCAGAGGAGCAATGGTCATTACATAGAGAAATTGGAAGTGCCTGGTCATAAACATGAAAGATTTTGAAAAGGGAGATTTTTAGATTTTTCGAATGCATTATGGCAGGAAGCAATATTTGACTTGGCTAAGGACTACTAAATTTTTATTAAACTTGATTTATAAATGTATATAGATTCAATGTCTTTTCAATTAATAATTGCAACCCAACTATGAAATGTTTTCTCACTGTCAATGTCAATTTTGTAAACGTAGAGAGTATTTGTTCAGAAAATACCTTTCTTCTTTCAGAAAACAGAAATTAGATTTATAAATTGTATAGATTTATGCAGATATTATGTTGAATATGGCTTTATGGAGAAATGCATCTTCATTTTATCATAATGGATCACAATCTATTCCATTAAATGTGTCCCTACCTGGTTAAAAGCAAAGTGCCAGACAATCATATCTCCATCGATAAATAATTCTTTCCCTTCTTGAGCATTGGGATCTATCTTTCCAACTCTAACTCTCTGAAAGGATCTGTTTGGAAAAGTGATCAAGTTGGTGATGTCGAATCCTCCTGTTGCTTCCCCTTTCTCATTCAGGAACACTCTCTCTCCAGCTGAATTGTTAAAAGAAATGCCTTGAAGAAATGAATGGAGCTACTTGAAAGGGAATGAAAGAGAGAAGATGTTGAGAGCAATATAATACAGAAGAGATTGTCATATTCAGGTTTCATTCACTCATTCTTCCCATTCATACAGTAATGCTCAAATAACGACACTGAGAAAATTGCTAATCTATATTACATGTTCTGTTTAGGTCTTCTCTATTAATGATTTTAAGAGGGACGCGGTGGCTCAGTGGGTAAGACGCTGAGCTTGTCGTTCAGAAAGGTCAGTAGTTTGGTGGTTCGAATCCCTAGCACCGTGTAACGGAGTGAGCTCCCGTTTCTTGTCCCAGATTCTGCCAACCTAGCAGTTCGAAACCATGTAAAATGCAGGTTAAAAAAATAGGGACCACCTTTGGTGGGAAGGTAACAGTGTTCTGTGCACCTTCATTGTTTAGTCATGTCTTTGGACAACACTGGCTCTTCAGCTTTGAAATGGAGATGAGCACTGTCCCCTAGAGTTGAGAACGACTAGCACATATGTACAAGGGGAACCTTTCCCTTATTAATGATTTTAAGGAAATATAGGGAAAAAATCATTCAATAAAAGCAAAATGAAAGCAATCTATTTTGAATATGATTTGGACTCACTATTTAAACAATGAATCAAACCTACACCATTCATAATCTTGTTCTTCACAGATCCTTCTTCATTGGTACAAAGTTATTTGATACCTAGAGAAGGATATGACAAATTGCCTTTCACCAGATTTTAGTTTCTGAGATTCAAGAGAGCTTCGATAGGCTTATACAGAGGGAAAGTATTCTGTCCCTATTCATCAGTCATTACGTCCATCCATCCATGCATCCAGGCATGCATCCATCCATAATGTATCTGTCCATCTGATCTGATCTAATTTAATCTAATCTACATTAATATTTTTCAATACATTAAAAAAATGTTAATAGTGCTATTATGGAGGATATATAGGCTTTTATTTGAACCATAACTGAAATTAAGAGTTAATCTATATTTGAATAAGATGCACTACACAAGTGAAGCATGTAGTCATTACCTGCCAAGGCTGTAGATTTGAAAATTCAAACCTTTGACTTCCTCTGTGTGGGGCTCTTGATCTCGCAACCTCATGCAAAGAATGTGCCACTGCATAAACAGCATTGTAGATGCTGTAGCTTTGGCCAGTCATCTGCAACTCAAACAGAGTTGCAGGCAGAGTCTCCACATCCTCTTCTCCACTGCAATTTTCATCGGACATTGAAGGTGAGTCTTTATTTGAAACTGAACAGTCAAACAAGTGCTCCCAAACTTCGCGAAGAAATCCATCTTTGTGGGTTGAAGGCTTGATAACTTGAAGAAATTCTTTGAAGCCACGGACCTCTCATGAGTGCACTGTAAAGGAAAGAGCCCCATGGTACAACTGGACATCCCAAGCCTTTTGAAATCCTGTCAGTGTGAAATCAATCGGGAACATCAGGATCCAAACCTTTCCAAACAACGCAATCTCTCTGTTTTCATGATCACGTAGAAACACAACAGTTCTGAGCCACGGAATGGTGAATGATTCTCCATAGACAAGAAAGACATTGGCTTTCTGATCTACCAGTTGTTTAGAAATGATTGAGATTTCATCAAAGAGTTCTTCCAAGGAGGCTTGTTGGGGAATCTTTTGTGTAAAGGCTAAACAGATCCCATTTTGGGAAAGCAGCAGATGCATTTTCTGCAAGAAATGTTCTCCCTTGTTCTTATCAAATGTAAAGACTCCAATCCACCTCCATCCAAAATGGAGAAGAAGTTGGATAGCTCCAATGTACTGATGGTCCTCTTTTGGCACCATGCAATAGAGTGAAGATAATTTGGTAGCCTGGAACTCTTCTTGGGCAAAGGATCCGTAGGTTAACTGAACAAATAAAAGGCAGTCATTCATAAGAAGGAAAACAATATGGAAACTGAATGAACTGTAATGGTTTCTAAGCATAGGTTGAACAAACAAAACAAAGAATCATTATTCATGACAATGAAGGGAAAAATATGAAAACTGAATGACCTCTAACCTTCATTATAAAAGAAGACCAATTTATCTCTTACTCCTCTCCCCAAATTACCTGTGGAATCTTGAAGGGATTTATACTTTCTGCCATATAGGAAGAAGTAGAGGCATCTAATCCTCCAATGATGGCCATGAGATTCTTCTGGTTATCACATTTGTAGTTAGGAAAAAATCCCTTAGACTTGAAAAGCAGGTCCAGAGTTGTGCGATAGGTCATCCTTGGGTTGTAGTAACTGTCACAGACGTGGAACCCGATAGTGATGTTAGGCAAGATCTGGGAGTCTTCATTGATCTCCTTCACAGCAAAGGCCAAGGCGAGGACATGTTGATAGAATTTGGTGACTACACTGCCAATAAGTTTTTTTTTAAAATACTATTGGTTAATACATTGAAACATTGTTATAATTATAATGTAACCTGCTATGCCGCCTACGGTCTGACCCAAGCATAGTACACAAAATTGTCTGCTACAACGTCCTATCTGTCAATGACTACTTCAACTTCAACCACAATAATACACAGGGAAACAAGACATACAAACTCAAGGTAAACCGCTCCAAACTCGATTGCAGAAAACATGACTTCAGCAACAGAGTGGTCAATGCCCGGAATGCACTACTCAACTCTGTTGTTGCATCCTCAAACCCCCATAACTTTAACCTTAAACTGTCTAGCGTGGACCTCACCCCTTTCCTAAGAGGTCTATAAGGGGGCATGCATAAGCGCACCAGTGTACCTACCATCCCTGTCCTACTGTTCCCATTGATATGTACTTACTTCCTTTGTTCATCTCCATGTTTATACTTCTACCTGTTATCTTGTACATGTTTGACAAACCAAATAAATAAATAAATAAATAAATAAATAAATAAATAAATAAATAAATAAATAAATAAATAAATAAATGAATGAAATTTGGTATCATTTCCAAATGAATAATAAATGATTCTGTCTCTGATGGAACTAGGAGGACAAGAATTGCACATAATAAAATATGGCATTAATATACAGAGCGTTTCCATCTATTTCCATGTATCACAATAAAGAAGCACTATAGCAAAGAATATAGTCAACTTTTTTCCAAGGTACTACTTTTATTTTCTTTCAGCTTAGCATAGAAGAGCAAATATCATTCATTTAGGGCTTTTGCAATAAGTCATAATGCAGATCTTTTTTAAAATAATAATAATAAGTTCAGCTCACCGAATGTTCTTCAAAAAACTTCTTTTGTTGAACATTTAATGTATGAGTGAAAAAAGACTTTAAGAGTTTATTTTCATGTAAAAGACATTCACTTAAAGAAAATATTTATTCACCCACAACCAGATACTCAAAAGACAAAGATGTTACATTATAATAGATACAAAATCTGCATTATGCTCATACAGATTTTTAGTCATATAAGAAATATTTGGGGAATTCAGTAAAATTTGAGAACACATCTGAAGGAGAGAAAAAATATTACATTGGAAAGGGATAAGGCTTTAGAGAAGGATGGTCCTTTAATTCAATGTCATAAAATTGGTAAAAAAATTGAGATGCCATCCCACCAATGATGAGGTCCCCAGGCTGGAACCATTCATGTGGAACAGGGAAGGCATCACTTGCAGGGCATCTTAGAGTAACTACTCCGTGCACCAAGAACAAAAGAAGGAACAACATCTCCACTCTATTCTCCACTCTATTCTTATGGAGAAAAGGTTTGAGTCTATCAGTGAAAGAGAAGGTCTGGCAGATAAAACAGGAGGAAGAGAATCTGTGGAAACGAATCTCACAAAGTCAGCCTCATCCTTTACGGCCTCCATGTGGCTCTAGTCATATATATATGGATTGTTTTCAATCCCTATTTCCTTCTGCGCAGAATGTTTGATATTTCAGTCAAAGAGAAGTGCTGGCAGATAAAACAGGAGGAAGAGAATCTGTGGAAATAAACCTCACGGAGGTTTATTGTGGCTCGAGGAGTAATTATATGGGTTGTTCCTTCAGCTGAGAACCTTTGGATAATAGATTGATTTCAGCAATTTGTAAGGTATGTAATTACCTTTGAAATATTGGCAAGCTGATTTTTTTTTTTACTTTGCATAGCTGGCCAACATCTTTCTCTCTTTTGGATCACCTAATAATTGACAGATTGCTTTGAAAATACTTCAAGAAGTAGAATTGGGATGATGTTTTGGAGATTTTTTTTTCACTTTTTCATACTTCTTCAAATATATTCAGTGAAAAGTTATACATCCTTTTCCTGGATGTTTTAATCCCTATTTCTGGAGGCTTTCATTTCTACTAGTATTTATTCACTTTTGCTCATTATCTATCTGTTGTGGCCCAGCAGGAGCTGTTGGAGCTGCCACCAGACTCCGACAGCGAGGACCCCTATGAGTCGGCTCTGGAGGATGTGGAGGACCTTGGACAGGGTTCCGATTCCAAGCAGGGCGCAGAGAGGCTGGTTGGCCACCAGGAGGCACCTGAGACTTGGAGCAGTGGGGAGGAGACAAGGCAGTGTGATCCTGACATCATGCATTGGAGCAGTGGGGAGGAGACAAGGGAGTTGGTCCTGGATGCCCGGCAACGGAGGGCTAATAGGCATAAAGAACAGTTGCGCAGTTACAGGAGATAAGTGAACTCAGCTGGTGGTAATTAGGCTCCTCTCAAGACTATAAAAAGAATGGCTTTGCACACGCTCGTCGCAGGAATCAACGTGTTTACTGGAGAACTGGAGAGCTGGAGAACTCTCAGGCTAGCTTGGCAGGCTGGATTGCTGCCAAGGTTAGTCTGTGCTGGATTGCTGACAACATCTAGTCTGTGCTCGACTGCTGCCAAGGTCTAGTCTGTGTGTTAATAAATCCTTGAAGTGTCTTTGTCTCAATGTGTTTTGGCGTAGGACGAGGGGGGTTAGAACATCTATCTATATATATAAGCCAAATACCACGCACTCATCATGAAAACTCCACAACCGCAAAGCCTACAAACTTGAAATTTGTCACGAATGTTCCTCTTGGCTTCTAGGTTGCTTGCTAAGAAAGCAATTTTCAAAATGACCCTCAGATCATTAATTATACAATAATTAACATGGTCTGATGCTAAGGAGATCTACTTCCCCTCCCCACCTGAAAATGTATTCAGCTCCTGTGTGACAGAGTTAGTCTAGAAGGTGACAAACTCCTGTCCTGCTAACCGGATATATCACTTGTTGGCTCCACCCCTTGCCCAGTTTAGTGAAGGGAGGGAAAGTCCCTATATGTCATGTGACGTCGCCGTGACAGCATGACTTTGACACCCCTGGTCTAGTGGATTCACCACTGACAAGGGAATTAGTCTTATTAGCCACCATTAGGCATGGTGCCTAGAGGTGGAGCTCTTGTCTCACAATCAGGAGGCTGTGAGTTGAATCCTAGGTAGTGACAGCTACTTGTCTCTCTGGGCACTGAGTAAATATTAGCTGTGAACTCTGCATTAGTGACACAAAGGGGATCCTGCCAATAAACACTCAGCTCAATTTTCCTTTCTTTTAATCTTAATTTCTGGGAGACCCAATAACTTTTCCTGGCTTGAAATATGGAAGAAAAAATGTTAACTCACAAAGAACTATCAATAATTGAGATATGCAATTCTCTTGTTTTATTAATTAATGATTAGGAGTACTTTAAAGCACCAAACTCAACAATTCTCTTGGTGACCAGTGACGTGCGGTGAGGTTTATGGCTGGTGAGGCAAGCGGGCAAAAGTCACCCTATGTTGGACACAGCGGCAGGGTTTTTGGATGCCCCGGCACTGTGTCCACCATAGGGGCGGGACGCCTCTATGTCGGACACAGTGGCAGGGAGGCTTTGGCCTCTAGCGCCGGGGTGGCAGGGTGGCTTTTGTGCAATTTTTGCGATAAGACTGTTGTGTTACTGGAAAGATACAGGTTGACAATGAAAGTTAATAATAAAAAATAGTCGATTTTGGTGATCAATAAGTAGGAATTTAGTAATTTTAGATTGTTTTAGATTGTTATTAAATGTTTATTTGTTAACAAATAATTAACTATAATAACAATAATGAAATGATAATGGATACAGCTTAATGATATATACATGTACTGGCAAACTAGTAAAAGAAATTTGGATATAAATTGCAAATTGTAATCTGGGAAAAAGACCTATAAATTTTATTAGCAAATTGTAATCTGGGAAAAAGATCTATAAATTTTATTAACCAATTTTTATTCAGATTTTGTCATAAAGGTGTAATGTTTTTTGGGTTTGACGAGAGGGTGTTGGATATAAATAGTAAATGATTTTTAGCCAACTACAATAAAAACAAGGAAATGTCAATGGATATTGTTTAATAACACACACACACACACACACACACACACACACACACACACACACGTGCTTTGGTTTTGGCACAAGAAACGTGGATGCAAAATTTAAACACCAAGTTGAAAAAAAAGGGGGGGAGGTTTAGAAACTTTATTAATTAACTTTTATGTTAATTTATGTTAATGTTATTGGAGGATTTTTGAAATAGGTAATGAATGCTATTATGTGGTTGTGTCTTTAAGTATAAATGATTTGAGGTAAAAGCACGTTCAAATAATTTAGTCAAATGAGAATTGTGGTACATTGATAGTAAGACTTACAAAGATTTTTGATTAAAAGTGTATAATCTAATATGAACTATAAGTAATGACTATGGAAAAAATGAACGAAAGTTATCTGTAACCAATCGACACGCTTTCTACAAGATGTAATGAAGGATAATACTTGTCTCTCTGTGTGTTTTTTTGTTTAATTAAAATAAAAAAACTTTTCAAAAAAAATTGCCTGGAAAGAATTTAAAGATGTAGTTGGAAATATTATTGACCAATACACAGCATTAAACCATTTTCAACTGACTGTCAAATTTCCTACAGCATAGAAGATGAAGGAAATAAATAATAAGTTACTCTTTTATAAAAGTGTAAAATGTATCAATAAGGTGTGAGACTTTTGCTACTGTCTCTTGCTGTTGCACATTAATCATCAAATGTGCTCAGTAAAACTTGATGACTTGCGAAAAAACTAACTTCTTTTGAAAATACAGACATATGCCTGAAGCAAGGCTACCATTTGATGAGATAGGAAATGTCAGGGTTCCAAATAGCATCCAAAATTAAATCAAATTCCAAGGCAAAGGATTCCTCAAAGTTCCAATTTATGAAGAGAGCCATGTTGGCACATCTTGAATTACCCAAATCTGAAAGCTTCCTGGTTTTCCCCACCCAGTCGAAAGTTCAAGATCTTGCCCCCACACCCACAAGTCCCTCACATGGTCCAATCTTCCACAGTCATGCTGGCAGTCCCACCCATCCAGATCCGGTCAGGTGCAGGGGTGCAAAGACAAAGGATGGCTTTCTAGAAAGAGTTTTATTATCCCTACATACCATCTAACTCCATACAATCGCCCCTCCCATTTTCCCACACTAGAAAAATGCATAGTAAAATAACAGAAAGTGTGGCAGGCCAAAGATCCAACAGAAAAGATGGTTGCAGGCCTGACAAGAACATCCACTGCCTAGAGCAAAACTACAAGAAAACAAAGATAAGGTAACTGGGACTCTGCAGGAAGGGTCATGCTGACCCTTTGTAGTGTAAAAAGACTTAAAGAATGACTTAGGAGGAGGAGGAAGTCTTCTTAGGCACGGTGTGCATTGCTTAGGGGATATAAAATGCATAGCTTGAAACTGCTTTATGCTCTCCTTGTACTCAATCCATTTGGGAAGGATTTTGGAGGCCGTTCTTGCAACCAATTTTCATTTTTCTACAATAAACCTTTGAATTGTGAACTAGACTGGTTTCTGTATTGCAAGAATTAAATTAATTGGGTGTAACATCTCAAAAAGATAATGAACGGCAACATATCACTGAACATTTATTTTCTTCATTCACATTTGGATGTCTTTGCAGAAAATCTAGCTGCAGTTAATGACAAATATAGTGAAAGATTACCCTAGGACATTAACACAATGGAAAAATGGTATCATGGCAACTGGAATCCATCAATGCTGGCTGACTATTGCTGCAAACTGCACTGAGATGCATCAAACACTGAATCTAATTAAAAATCAGCAGCAAAAAACTTTTGATCGTGAGGAAGAAATTCGTATCAAACACATTATGCAATTTGTTTTTAAAGTTATTATTTTTCTATGGAGACAAGATTACTCTATATTTAAAGGAAACAATATTATTAATTCAACCTGGAAGGGGAATATGGGTGGTGCTTGAACAGCATGTTTACAAGCAAAGCCATTACTCTCAATTGACCCTGGTTGATGCAGTTATCTTTCCTGCAATTACTAAAAAACCCTTTATTTTTCTTGGCCATGTTCAGGTGACTTTTAAAGACCATGATGAAACAATGACTACATGTGCAGGGTGATTTAGAAAAAAACCTTTCAATGTTGGTGTTGAAGATTGGAGCAAAGGTCCTACTCAGATAAGTCAATCAGTCTCCTGTCCCCTTTCCTGGTTTCCATAATTGCCTCTTGCAAATCTTTCCTGCATTGTGCTCCCTGCTGATGAGAGAGGGACAACAAGAAGATGGTTTCATATTGACTATCTCTACTTAAATAAAAGAAGAGCAGTGTTGGAGGGAAGGTTGAGATTCATGTCATCCAACCCACTTCACAAGAGGAGGATCTTTGGCATCTTCTGGCAGATCATCATCCATCTTTGGGCTAAAGACCACTAGTGAAGGAGACTACCCGGCTTTCTGTGGACGCCTTTTTAAGACCATACCACAGACCATAGGAATCCAGAAATGTATCTAAAGAGAGCAAGGAATGTTCAAATGGTGCTGCACATGATATTCCTACTCACGTTGCCTCAGTTAGCATGCAAAATTTTGGGTCGTGTTAAGCTCATTTCTTTTCCACATGAGTCCTTTCAGCCTGGGGATTACATCATTGGTGGGATCACATCCCAGGTTATTCAAATCTTTCTCTTGCATGATTTCAAGTTTCCTCCATCAGAAGATTTGAGGATGAACAGGTAAGGGAATTCCTCTAAACTTCCTTGCATGGGTTTTTACTATTTAAAATACCCTTTTAATGGAAGATATTTATCTTTCAATGCATGTGAACTGAGAAATGTTGATGGTACGTCATAGAACTTTAGATAGACTAAGGCCATTTTCTTGTAAACAATGTTGTGGGAAAACTATTTTTTTCCCATTTCTGAACTCCCTTGTAGAATTTGTAGCTATATGATTTCTTGGTTATATGCCATCCAAATGGTAACCTTTCAAATATGTTAAAATTATCCCAACTGCACAATGATCTTGGGAATGGATTTTAATTTCAATAAGTTTGGAAAGGTGGCTAATTTGATCATCCTGGACTTATCTGTGATTTTTCCTGACCACGGTATCTTGTAATTCCACTGGTAAGAAAATCATGACTTTCGTTTTTTTTGGACTCCCCCCCCCAGTATAGATTAAAACAGGCAATGGCAACTGTGGCTCTGGAGTCACACGTAGCTCTTTCATCCCTCTGCTGAAGTTCCCTGTCCCTCAAAATATGTGTCACAACCAGGGGTGAAATTCAGCAGGTTTTTGGAGAACCGGTAGTGGAAATTTTGAGTAGTCCTTAGAAGCCGCCCCAGATTTGGGATTTTGCAGTATCCTTCCCCTAGGAGTGGAGAGGGAATGGGGATTTTGCACTATCCTTCCCCTAGGAGTGGGGAGGGAATGGGGATTTTGCACTATCCTTCCCCTGCCATGCCCACCAAGCCATGCTCAAAAAGCCGGTAGTAAAAAAAAAAAAAGAATTTTGCCACTGATCACAACCGCCAATGTGTGACCCCTGCCAGCTAATGATTTATTTTAGCTTTTTGACCCCTGGTAGGCCAACCTTTGATAAATCTAAGAAAAGAAAAGTTTCAGAAGAAAACAGAATATTTAATGGTCCGTGGGCAGATTCATCGACTGTCACTGATTAGGCGACTGATTTATCAATATATTTAATAGGTTGTGAGGAATTGGCAAAGAAGTTGAATGTTTCAAGACATTTCCAGAATAAACACTCAGCCTTTGCTGAAAGATATCTGGATAGAAATGAGAGAGTAAAAACCATTTCAGAACTGAGGTGGAAGGTTGATCTAAGTAAAAATCATTTCAAGAAGTGAATGAAGTCTGCAAATTCAGCTACATAAGCTAGCATGCAGAAATAAAAATTAGTTTTCTCTGTAGTAGTTCATTGATTTCATAAATCCAACACACTATAGCTTTTTTATACATAGCATAAAGCTAAAAAACCATACATGCAGTGTTATCTGTATTCCAGATGTCCAAAGCGTTTTGTGGCTCCTGGTGTTTTGTTTTCTGTGGGAAACGGGCCCAAATGGCTCTTTGAGTGTGTAAGGTTGCCGATCCCTGGACTACAGTTATAGAATTATCTTAGTCATCTCTCAAGTAATCCTGCAGTTTGTCCAAGGCTGGATTCATTGAAGGGGAACAGGATAACTGGCCACAGCCAACTGGCTGAGGCCAACTTATCATGGCCAAGTTGCCAAAGCCGATTCATAACAGCCAACTCATCCTGGCCAACTCGCTACAGGACAACTCGCGATGGCCAACTCACCATGGGGAAAACTCACCATGGGATAATTTTAACTATTCCATTCTATTAAAAATAAATAAAACATATTAGAATTTTTGCCATTCACGTTTCCTTCTCTCCCTCCTTTTGCATCCTTTTTGTTAATGATTCAATTCCACTAATCCTTTGATATTAGTCTAACCAGGGGTGGTATTCACTTACCTTCCCTAGCGGTTCATAAATATGAGTGCGCACATCTGCATTTGGCGAAAAAGGGTCTAATTGGGATGCCATAGAGCCGGAGCTAGTGGGCGGGGTGAGTGTGCAGGGCCACCCACGATTTCTGCTACCAGTTCGGGCGAACCACTCCGAAATGTAGAATATCACCTCTGAGTCTAACTCTTGTCACGCAGTGAATTGTTCTGTGGTGAGATGGCTGTGGTGAGTTGCCATAGTCCTTATCGAAGGTCCTGTGAAACTACACTCTTGGACCTTCTTTTGACCTTCTCCATTTCTATTTCATCACAGCCCAGCCATGAGTTGGTACGTCTGGCCATTAACATCAGGTAGTTAGTCTTGGCTGAGGATCATGGGTTTTCTTAAAGAATGTGCAGGGCTGTTTGTGGTGTTTTCCTATGAATTATGTGTATCGTTTCCCTTTCAGAATGATCCCCAATTTTTACCAGCACAATTTAGCCTTCCAATTTGCTATAAACGAGATCAATGGGAATCTGAAGATCTTGCCCAACATCACCCTTGGGTTCTACATCGTGGACAGCTACTCCCAGGAAAAATTCTTCTATCACATTCTTCTGCAGCTTCTTTTCAAGTCACATCAATTTTTCCTCAATTATAAATGTCACTCGCCAAAGAATGTGATAGCGGTGATTGCAGGATTAACTTCTAATATTTCCTTCCAGGTGGCACACATTTTAAGGATGTACAAGATTCCACAGGTCAGATCCACTGTAGATTGGGAAAGTGGTTGGTTTGAGATATTTACATATTTCTTCCATTGTTTTTATCTGCTTTATCTCTGTGTGGAAGTGGGCAATGGGAGTAGAAGTCATGATGTTCTTTTGAAGGATGGCCCTTTCTTTCCATGTGTTATATGTATGGTAACTCTTCCATCATGCACCGATTGGTGGAGTAGAGCATATCTACTTCTTGTTGATGCATCCCTCTTGTTGGACAAGGGCTTTGCTCCTCTTATCTGTTACCTGTTATGTTTATCCAGGTCAGTAGTGGAATCCTGCCGGTTTAACAACCAGTTCGGTGATTGCGTGCTCTGTGCCCCTATATAGTTTTAACAAAACTTACCTTCCACATTACTTCTGGGGAGTAGCACAGCTGATACATGGCAATCTCTTCTGCCATGTGAATCAGCTGAGAGGATATAGGTAAGTGTTATGGCCCAGCAGGAGCCATTGGAGCTGCCACCAGACTCTGAGAGCGAGGGGCCCTATGAGTCGGCTCTGGAGGATGTGGAGGACCCTGGACAAGGTTCCGACTCCAAACAGGGCGCAGAGAGGCTGGTTGGCCACCAGGAGGCACCTGAGCCTTGGAGCAGTGGGGAGGAGACAAGGGAGAGTGTGCCGGAGAGTGAGTTGTTCCTGGATATACGCCATCGAAGAGCTACAAGGCATCAGGAACAATTACCCAATTACAGGAGGTAATTGCGCTCAGCTGGTGGTCATTAGGCTCCTCTCCAGACTATAAAAGGCTACTTGTGCACACGGCCCTCTTTGCAGAAGTCAATGCAGGATTGAATGTCGGAGGACAGTACTGGGATCTTGGCAGGCTGGATTGCTGCCAAGCCTTATCTGTGTTTATTGCTGCATGAGTTTGTCTGCGTTGCTGCCAAGGTCCTTATCTGTTTGTTTTGCTTGGCTTTCAGCCACCGAGGTTTTGGTGTCTCATTATTAAAGGGCATTCCATTTAAGCTTGTCTCGGCATTCGTTACTGGACGGAGGAGAGGGTCAGAACAGGGAAGTAAAGAGCAGGCATGGGTGGACGGGCCCACCGGATCGTCGGAGCGAACCAGTTTGCTACCCTGCTGATTATCAGTGGTACCGGTTCACCCGAATCAATCCGAACCAGCTGAATCCCACCCCTGATCCAGATCTGTCCGTCTATCTGTCTGTCTGTCTGTGTCTCACATACTCTGTATAAAAGCATTTTTATGCATGTAGGTGTGCTAGTGTGTGTGTGTTACAGGGAAGGGTATTTATTCTTGGCTGGAAAGTTGCTCCTGAGACAATTTCTCAAAGTTTCATACTTTACCCCCTATATGCTTTTTTTCTTAACTATTTTGATCCTTCCATTAGTTCCCTGAACTTAAGCTACAGAAGTGAAGATTTGTATTGTCTTTCAAAATCAGCATGTTCTTTCATGTAATCTCTCATGTATCCCGACTCATCTGCTATCTTCTCTCTTACTTCTGAAACGTCTCCTCTCCACTTAGCTGGCCTATGGATCACTCCCCTCTGAAGAGAGAAATAGACTGGATCCTTCCTTCTTCCGTATGGCCCTCAGTGAAGACCACCAGGTCCAAGGTATCATTTCTCTGCTAAATCTTTTTGGATGGACTTGGATCGGACTCTTTGCTGAGGATGGTGACAAGGGAGATCATTTTCTGGTCAACCTGGAGGCTTTGTTCTCTCAGAATGGAATATGTTCAGCTTTCACTGAAAAACTGCCCCAGAGGGAGAAGCAGAGCATGAATGATTGGCATAACATCAGTGAGCTTGTGGGAAGATTTCTGCTCCATTTGACTCAGAGCAGAGTGAGAATACTGGTTGTTTATGGAGATACACTGACCCTGATGTGGCTGAACAACTTCCTATCTGAAGAAAATGATAGATGCAGTGAAAAAGCCTGTGATGGAAAAGTGTGGCTTATGACAGCCCAGATAGATGTTGCATTGATGAGTCAACAGGGAGAAACTGCATTGGACTTGTTTCAAGGGTCTCTTTCCTTCGTCCTGCATTCTACAGAGATTAGCGGGTACCAATATTTTCTCAAACATCTCAAACCAGGCCACAGCCCACAAGACAGGATTCTTAAATGTTTCTGGGAGAAAGCTTTTAAATGCCATTTTTCAAATTCAGAGAAACTGATAAAAAATCCGTGTACTGGGGAGGAGAACTTGGAGTCGCTTCCTGCATCAACTTTTGAAATGGCCATGAGTGGGCAGAGCTATAGCATCTACAACGCAGTTCATGCTGTGGCCCAGGCTTTGCATTCTGCAGCCTCATCGCAAGCTGTTTTCAGGAGAACATTGGGTGGCAAAAGTCTTCAGTCATGGCAGGTAATGTGTCAATGTATATTTTCCAGGGGAACAGTTGCATAACATGATATTATTAATACAATTTTCCATGTGGAAGAATGAATAATAATGTAGAATCTTGGCGGGGGGGGGATGAAAATCAGTGGGGAAATGTTCATGGAAGTTGGAAGGGATCTTAGTAATAATCTACCCTGTTTCCCTGAAAGTAAGCCCTCACAGAAAATATTCAACACTGCAGCAGCCATGAGGTGGCCATGCTCTCTGCCTCCTGCAGCTCAAAAATAATAAGACCTCCCTGAAAATAAGGCCAAGCACTTATTTCAGGAGTCAAAAGAAAATAAATATTGATAATTGACATTTGCTATTGTCAGCGATGGAATCTATGTTTTACCAGGTTTGAGATAAAAGTAAATGACATATGAGCCTCGGTGGCATAGTGGTTAGAGTACAGGGAGCAATAGAGGATGGCGACTGCAGGGATAAGGACTGAGCCCCGAAAATACCAGCATTTTTCCTTCCATTTGCAAGAGCGGTGCAAATTAGCCTCGAACTCTGGTCTCCTACATTGGGGCCCTTATATATCTTTGGGAAAGAGACTCTCGAATATACAGCCCGCTAACCTCCACCAGTGGGGCAAGACTATACGGATGCCGTTTACGAACTTTGGAGCTTTATACTCAATCTTGTTTGTCTACAGCCACCTTATATACTACGTACTTTTGACTTGGTGGCTAAGGACATTTCCCCAGGACATAAGAAGGGAGAGGAGCAGACCATCGCTTCCTCCATTGTTTCCATATTATTATATACTATAACTGCGCGATTTTAAATAGAATGCTGAGTGTATGGGAGTTGGCTGGAATTGAATGAATGGCCCACTTTTAGTAATTGTTACCTTTGTATTTTATATGTTTTAAATTTTTACGTGGGAATTGTTAGAGTGGATAAATGAGAATGTTTGACTCGGAGGACCTGCTGGGGAAGGCGGGAGGAACCGGGGTGGTTGGGGGGACCATGGACATGGGAGTGGGCCGGAGCATAGCGGTCGTGACAGGGAGAGGCAGATACGGCGGGGACCTTAGGGCTGGCCATTATCGGGGAAGGAGGGTTCGCTACATTACAGAGATCCCTCCTTCCGGCCCTAGGAGTCCCACTCCAAGACCAGATGGCGCGAGTAGTCAGGACCCTGGTCTCAGGCTGTTGTCGCTAAATGCCAGGTCTGTTGTTCACAAAGCTCCCCTCGTCCGGGACTTAATTGTTGACGAGAGGGCAGACCTGGCATGTATTACTGAAACCTGGCTGGGCACAGAAGGAGGAGTCCCCCTTGTAGAGATGTGCCCAGAGGGATTTCAGGTGCTTCATCAGCCGAGGGCCCAGGGAAGGGGTGGCGGTGTGGCTATTGTAATCCGGGAGTCTCTGTTACCTCGTAGGATCCCTGCTCCGGAGCTTGTCGGGTGTGAGTCTCTGCTGATAAAGTTGGACCTCAAGGGTCAGGTGGGTCTGCTGCTAACGTACCTGCCTCCCAACTGCGTTGCAGCATCCCTCCCCTCGCTCCTCGAGTCAGTAGCCGAGCTGGCAGTTGAGTTCCCCAGGCTTATAGTTCTGGGGGATTTCAACTTGCCATCGCTCGGTGAACGCTCTGATGGGGCGCAGGAGTTCATGGCTTCCATGACAGCCATGGGCTTGACCCAAGTAATTCGGGGCCCAACCCACGCAGCGGGTCACATGCTCGACCTCGTATTCCTCTCGGAGCAGTGGATGTGTGATCTTGGTCTGAGGGGTAATGAGATCATACCCCTGTCGTGGTCAGACCATTGCCTACTGAGGCTTGACTTCCGGAGGCCAAACCCCCACCGTAGGGAGGAGGAACCGACCAGGTGGTTCCGCCCCAGGCGACTTATGGACCCTCTGAGGTTCCAGACGGAGCTTGGGGTTATTCCTGATACCCTCGCCCACAGTTCGGCGGAGACTCTGGCCGCCGCCTGGTACTCGGCGGCGTCGGAGTCTCTCGACTGGATTGCGCCACTACGGCCCCTCCGGGTCAGTGGATCCCGGAGAGTTCCCTGGTTCACCGAGGAACTCCGGGAGAAGAAACGCCGGAGGAGATGCCTAGAGCACCAGTGGAGGTCCGATAGGTCCGAGGCAAACCGAGCACTCTTAACTACCTGCACCAAGGACTATGTCCGAGCATTAAGAACTGCAAAAAGATCATATATTTCTTCCTTGGTTGCGTCCGCCGAGTCACGCCCAGCCGCCCTGTTCAGGATAACCCGCTCCCTCCTTAATAGGAGGGAGGCGGGAAACCCCTTGCAGGGTAGGGCTGAGGATTATGCTCAATTCTTGGCGGACAAAGTAGCTCGGTTTCGATCGGACCTGGACTCCACCGCAGTAGACCCAGCTGAGACACAGGAGGATCATTTGCCACATCAGCTCTGGGTTGAGTTCCAGGAAGTTGCCTCTGGGGATGTGGACAAGGCCATTCGAGCTGTAAGTGCCTCCACTTGTATTCTGGACCCGTGTCCCTCCTGGCTGGTGGCTAACAGCAGGGAGGTGACACATGGCTGGATCCAGGCGGTTGTCACCGCCTCCCTTCGGGAGGGGCACTTCCCCGCCGTACTCAAAACGGCGGTGGTGAGACCCCTCCTGAAGAAACCATCGTTAGATCCAGCCATTTTAAACAACTTTCGTCCTGTCTCCAACCTTCCCTTTATCGGGAAGGTTGTTGAGAAGGTGGTGGCCTTTCAGCTTCAACGGGCCTTGGAGGAAGCTAGCTATCTTGACCCCTTCCAGTCCGGCTTCAGACCTGGTTACAGCACAGAAACCGCTTTTGGTCGCATTGACCGATGATCTCTGGAGGGCCAGAGATGGAGGCTATGCGTCCATCCTGGTTCTCCTTGACCTCTCAGCGGCTTTCGATACCATCGACCATGGTATCCTTCTGCGACGACTGCGGGAGGTGGGAGTGGGAGGCACTGTTCTGCGGTGGTTCTCCTCCTACCTCTCGGACAGGTCGCAGTCGGTGTTAGTCGGGGGGCAGAGATCGTCCCTGAGGCCCCTAACATGTGGGGTACCCCAGGGTTCGGTCCTATCACCCCTACTATTTAACATATACATGAAACCGCTGGGCGAGATCATTCGGAGGCACGGTATAAAATACCACCAATATGCGGACGATACACAATTGTATCTGTCCGCCCCGTGCCAACTCAATGAAGCGGTGGACGTGATGAACCAGGGTCTGGAGGCCGTTAAGAACTGGATGAGTGTTAACAAACTGGTACTCAACCCGGATAAGACCGAGTGGCTGTTGTGTTTCCCCCCCAATAATTTGGCTAATACACCAACGCTTAGGCTGGGGGGTCAAATTCTATACCCCTCAGATAGGGTCCGCAACTTAGGAGTCCTCCTGGATCCACAGCTGACTCTTTATCACCAGCTGTCGGCTGTGACCAGGGGGGCATTTGCCCAGGTTCGCCTGGTCCGTCAGTTGCGGCCCTACTTAGATCGGGGGGCTCTCACAACAGTCACTCGAGCCCTTGTGATCTCCAGACTGGAATACTGCAATGGGCTCTACATGGGGTTGCCCCTGAAGTGCATCCGGCGACTACAGCTAGTCCAAAATGCAGCCGCGCGAGTGATAGTGGGCGCACCGCGGTTCGCCCACGTTACACCTGTCCTCCGCGAGCTGCACTGGCTACCTGTTGGTCTCCGGGTGCGCTTCAGGATACTGATGACCATCTTTAAAGCACTCCATGGTAGTGGATCTGGGTACTTGAGAGACCGCCTTCTGCCGATTACCTCCCTAAATCGACCAATTAGATCGCACAGACTGGGCCTCCTCCGAATTCCATCTGCCAGTCAATGCCGACTGGCGACCACACGGAGGAGAGCCTTTTGTGTTGCTGCCCCGACCCTATGGAACGAGCTCCCCATGGAGATCCGCACCCTCACCACTATCCAGACCTTCCGCGCAGCCCTCAAGATCTGGCTCTCCCAGCAGGCCTGGGGATAGGTTCCTAATTACCCGCCCGAGTGTTTGATTGCTGAATGAAAGTTGGGTTTTATTATTTTTCTGTTGTTCACATATTGTTTTGTTTTGACCTTGCACCTCCCATCCCCTGTGGTTGTAAGCCGCCCTGAGTCCCCTCAGGGAAAAGGGCGGCATATAAATCCCAATAAATACCTAAATACCTAAATACAGTACTGCAGGATACTTTGCTGCCTGTGGGCTGCCTGCAATTTGGCAGTTCAAATCTCACCAGGCTCAAGGTTGACTCAGCCTTCCATCCTTCTGAGGTGGGTAAAATGAGGACGCAAATTGTTGGGGGCAATATGTAAATTGCTTAGAGCCGGCTGAAAAAAGTGGTATATAAATCTAAGTGCTATTGCTTTGCTATTGCAAACATTACTTGGGCCAAATTTCTGTCATAACATTTTTGAAAAATGTATATTATTCAAAATTAATAATTTATATAATAGACCAAGAGTTTCACAGAAATGTATCTGCCTCCCTGGCGGGCTACTTACCAAGCTCTATATTTCCTTTTTCATCAGCTCCACTTCTTTCTCCAAAGTATTTCTTTCAACAACTCAGCAGGAGAAACGATGTCCTTCAATGTGGAAGGGGAAGTAGAAAGTCAATTTGACATCACCAACCTGCTTACCTTCCCTAATCATACTTTTCAGAGGCTTAAAGTTGGAAAGCTTGATCCCAAGTCTATGGAAGGAGAACACATCTTCCTTAATGAGGATGCGATAGTGTGGCATGCAGCTTTTAACCAGGTGTACAACATAGGATCCTAGTTTTATTTTATTTTATTTTAATTACAAACTCATTAGGGTAGATCATGAAAGTTAGAACTCCAGTCTCTTCAATCAATCAATCAAACAAACAAACAATCAATCAGATATAGAGCTGGAAGGGACTTTGGAGGTCTTCTAGTCCAAACCCCTACTCAAATAGGAGAACCTATATCATTTCAGACAAGTGGTGGCACAGTCTCTTCTTAAAGACTGTCAGTGATGAAGCATCTACAACTTGGGAAGGGAAGCTGTTGCATCAGTTAATTGCTGTTCCACCAGTTAATTCCAGGCTGTTTCTCTCCTTGATTAGTTTCCATCCATTGCTTCTTGCCTTGCCTTCTGGTTTAGTCTCCAGACCTTTGATCATCTTAGTTGCTCTTATTTGAACTTTTTCCAAACATTTCTCAACATCTTTTTTTGTAGTACGGGGACCAAAATTGGTTGCAGTATTCCAGGGGTAGTCTTACTAAGGTTTTATAAAGTGGTACTAATACTTCAAATGATTTTTATTCTATGTCTCTGTTTATACAACCAAGTTGGCTCATGTTCCCCTCTTAATTCTCAGTTCACTATAAAGCAAAAAAGATTATCTCTTGAATATTGATGGATATATTTTAATTCTAAATTATCTTTATTCTAGATAGGTGGTACCCCATTCTGTATGCAATGAATATTGCCAACCAGGTTTTCAGAAGAAGAAGAGAGAAGGACATAAATTTTGTTGTTATGACTGTGCCCCATGTCCAGATGGGAAGATTTCAGACCAGAAGGGTAGGTGAGGCTGTATAGACTGTATTCCAAAGAGAGGGACCCTCAGTCATCAGACAATGTTATTTAGATAAAAATGCAATGTCTCCTTCATTTAGAATGCTCACTTCAGATACAAGCTAGGATGCCCATTATGTACAAACTATGTTTCAGTAGAAGATTGTAGGATGTATCTGCCTTCAGGAAGAAATATGAACAAAAATTCTCAATCTGTCAGAATGGAATGTGGTCATTTTCTGATATCTCATCTTTTTCTTCCAGATATGAATGATTGTTTCAGATGCTCAGAAGATCACTATGCAAATGAAGACCACACTCAATGCATCCCAAAAGTGATAACTTTTCTCTCTTATGAAGAACCCTTAGGAATCAGCTCAGCTTCTGCTGCTCTGGTTTTCTCACTGACCACAGTCTTTGTTCTTGGAACATTCATTAAGCACAGAGATACTCCAATTGTCAAAGCCAACAACCGTGATCTCTCTTATACTCTCCTTGTCTCCCTTCTGCTCTGTTTCCTCTGCCCTTTGCTCTTTCTTGGCCAGCCAATGAGAGTCACGTGTCTTCTGCGACAGCCCACTTTTGGCATGACCTTCTCAATGGCCACTTCTTGTGTCTTGGCCAAGACCATCACTGTAGTGGTAGCTTTCATGGCTACTAGGCCAGGATCCAACATGAGGAAATGGGTGGGGAAAAGACTACCCAACTCCATTGTACTCTGCTGTTTCCTCATTCAAGCAATTCTTTGTTTTGGGTGGATGACAATATTTCCCCCATTCCCAGATCTGGACAAACATTCATTTACCAAACGTATCATAGCTGAATGCAATGAGGAACCCATTGTGATGTTTTTCCTTGTCTTGGGGTACATGGGGCTTCTTTCCATCATTAGCTTCATGGTGGCCTTCCTAGCCAGGAACCTTCCAGAGAGTTTCAATGAAGCCAAGTTCATCACCTTCAGCATGTTGGTGTTTTGCAACATTTGGTTAGCTTTCCTTCCAGCCTACCTGAGAACCAAAGGGAAAGAGAAGCTAGCTGTGGAGATCTTCTCCATCTTGGCCTCCAGTGCTGGTTTACTTGGTTGCATCTTTTTCCCCAAATGTTATATTATTCTGATCAAACCAGAGTTGAACAGCAAAGAACAGCTGACAAAGAGAAGGAATTAGGGAACTGATATATTGTGGAACGATCATAGCTTTGCTCACTCGTATCATTATTTTTTAAAATGTTATATGGCGTGTTTATATTAAAGGTTGAAAAACATTTACGCTTCTCAGATTAATTGAATATATACAAATATCCATCTGATAGATTTTAACACAAGTTGTTGCTAGGTTTGAATTGTGAGCCTGTTAAACCTATGCTTTACTAAATGGAAATTAATTGTGGTTTGATTACAATTGATATGGTTATTGGCAAGACTATTAGTATAGTATATTTTTCTCATTTTCTTTTACTATATATTATTTTCTAAAATGTATTCATTATTTTACTTGGTGGATTTAAATTAAATTAACTGTTAAGCTGGTGTTACCCAGGTATTTATTGATAAGGGGAAAATATCCAAGCATAATTTCTCATGTTGGATTTTCCCCTATACCCCTTATGGGGTACTGTGAAGATATTACCATGGGAATTTCACTCTGTGGTACATTAGAATCCAGTACAGCAGAACCAACAAAAAAGGCTGTACCTTAACTGATATATAGGTACACACACACACACACACACACACACACACACACACGTGTTTGTGTGTGTGTGTGTCCTTTATTTGCGCTGATAACAAAGGCAACAGTAAAAATATTGGGTGTCTGTCATGATGGACTCTTGTGACGAGTCGATTGACAGATGATGGAAGCAGTTAGCTTCCTCCATAATTGGGGCTTACCAGGGGTTGTGAATATATATATATATATATATATATATATATATATATATATATATATATATATATATATATATATATATATATATATATATATATATATATATATATATATATATATATATATATATATATATATATATATATATATATATATATATATATATATATATATATATATATATATATATATATATATATATATATATATATATATATTCACAACCCCCGGTAAGCCCAAATGTGGGAGGAAGAGACCACTACTTCCATTCTCTGTCCTTCGGCTCGTCACAAGAGACCATCATGACAGAACCCAATATTTTTTTACTGTTGCCTTTTTGTTACATTTGTTATATTTATTATTTATTTATCAGCACAAATATAACATGTATGTATGTATGTATGTATGTATGTATATGTTTTTTATTTGTACTGATAAATAAATAAAGGGAGACTATTATAAATCTATTTCAAGCCATTTAGCTTGAAATAGATCTACACTAGTATAGATCTATACTATAAATGATAGATAGACAGATGGACAGGTAGGCAGGCCGGCAGGCAGGCAGGCAGGCAGACAGACAGACAGATGAATATAAATAATAAACTATTATGTATATGTATATGTCTATGTGTATCTGTATGTGTATGTTTTTGTATATGTATATATGTGTATATCTGTATATGTGTATATCTGTATATGTGTATATCTGTATATGTGTGTATATTCACCTTTACCTCCTTGTGGTGCACCCTGGATAACATAGTCATGTGAACCAAGTGACTAGCAACAAGTGGCAAACTATGAAGAATTGGCAGTTAACAACAGTTGGCAGCCAAACATCTTTGTAGAACTCCTGGCTCTCTACGGATAAACAGCTATAAGTCCATGTATTTTCCATACCCTAAATAAATCATATCTTAACAACTTTTGTAGAAATAGCTGGCTGTGTTGAATTACAGGTATCACTTATCCTATAACCATTCATTTAGCAACTTTGAAGTTACTATGATTCTGAAAAAAAGTGACTGAAACCATTAAATCAATCTTAGATTCCCCCACTTGGTCTCTTTGTTTCATTCTCAGAAGCCATGCAACTCATCTGGTCCAGTTGCACTCCAGTTCTTCACTTTTCTTGACTGTCTTTGCACCATTTCTTTTGTTATTTTCACATCTTCCATTTTATGCACCTTAATAGAATTCTCAATCTGTTTGATCCATTTTGCATTTCTGTTGTGCTTCTTGTTGTTTTCCCACAAATTCCTCCAGAATTTCAGAGCTTTCTCTTTATCAGGCTTTTCATTTGTTGTTACTCCATCTCCACTTTCCAAGCTCTTATAAAACTGGTGCTGATTTGCTCTGAACTGTGAGTTTTCCTTGAATTGAGTTACTCAGTTTTCATATCTTTTAATCTTTTCAGCAATGGCAACAACCCTCTGCTTCAGCTCTTCAATTACTATCACAATCTCTTTATTCTCCAAATCGTATTTTGCTTCTAGGCTGCTTTTGAACTGCTTGTTCTTTAGCTGACCTTGCCTTAGGTTCTCTCTCTCTCTCTCTCTCTCTCTCTCTCTCTCTCTCTCTCTCCTCCATTCCTTCTTTCCCCTTGGAGCTCTCAGGTTGCCTTGATGCTGAGCCTTACTCCCACACCTCCTCATCCTCTGATTTGGCTGCTGGAGGGGCTGGCAATTGATGGACCAAAATACTGCCACCGCAACAATCGAACTCACAGTCTCCTGATGATGATGCGAGAGCTCCATCTCTAGGCCACCCTGCCTATTGATGACTAGAAAGACTAATTTCCTGGTCATTTGCAAATGCATTAGACTATTTCTGTCACACTGAATAAATTTTGTGGCCTTAAGCTATCGGTGACCAGTTCAGGGGAATCAGTAGCTGACTATCAGCTGGGAGCAAACCAATTCACTCTGACTTTGATGTGGGCCCACCTACCCGGCCGTGCACTATATTCACCTATATTTCCTTTTCCAAAACCCACCTGATCAACCCGGCAGAGTGGATTGCCACACTTCAGCTGTTTTCCTTGCCAGCAGTAATGCTGAAGGTGAGTTTTCATTAAATTATGCACATGTGCACAGTGCACATCAGGGACATATGGCACGTGCAGGAGTGAAGCAAGCAAGTGTGTTCAAAGCGAGCACTCATCAAACCAGTTGTTAAACTGGTAGGTTCCCACCCCTGCCTGAAGCCAACTTTAAAGGATCAAAATCCTTTTTGGTTTTTACTTGTTCCAGCAACAAAACAATTGGAAGATGCAGCTATTAATCTATGAGCAAAATCCAGCCCTACAAAAAGATGGGCATCAGGAAGGAAAAATGTGGGGTCATTAGGCCAGATAGTCTCTTCTGAAAAAGATCCATTGGCTGTTACAACTTGCCATTCAACATCGTCTAAAATACACTGTGGGAAATAGATTAAAAAATGGGTTTTATCCAAGCTGAAGATAATTTGTTTAAACAAATAAGAGATCAAGGCTTAATGCATATAAAGAGGATATATAATGTATTAATACAGATGGATTCGGAAACAGAATTAGTTAAAGATTGTATGATAAAGTGGGCTCAAAATATTGAAGAACCAATAATGTTGGATACATGGGAAAGAATCTGGGTAAGAAATGTGAAATTTACACAAGCTCAAAATCTGAGAGAAAATTTTTATAAGATGTTCTATAGATGGCACTTAGATCCTAAAATGCTGGCTTCTATGTATCCGAACTTACAGCCTAAATGTTAGAGATGTGGCTCTCTCGATGCTACATATTTTCATATATGGTGGACCTGCCAAAAGGTTAAGGCATTTTGGATAAAAATATGGTGGATTACGCAAAATATCTTTAAAAGAAGGATAAAGTTTACTCCTCAGCTATTTTTACTAGGTATATGTACTGACTTTACAGTGGTAGAGACTAACTTGATTCTGCATCTAATAACGGCAGCAAGACTGTTGGTGGTGCAATACTGGAAGAAGGAAGACTTGCCTACAACTCAAGAATGGACATTGAAAGTTACAAACTTAGCCGAGATGGCTAAAATATTGGCATATCTTAAAGATCACTCAAATGAGAGATATAAACGAGACTGGAAAAAATGGACTGACTATATACAAAATAAATATGGGACCAAGAAATTCCAGTTAGCCTATGCTTAAGATCAGAAATGATTTAAATTGTTTAAAGTTGGTTCAGCAAGAAGAAGCTAAGGTCAATGTAAAATGTTATTAATTTTTTTTTTATTATTTTTCTCAACAGATTTTAGACTGTGTTTGTTAGAAATCCATACCGTGTACGGGTTCTGGGAAGTTGGGGGGGGAAGGTGGAGGGGGGTTGGGGGAGAGGGTGGAGGGAGGGAGGGGTATATATTAGGCTAGACAAGAATTTGGTGGTAAACTAGAATTATTTTGACATACAAAAAATTGTACTTCGATGTCTTACTGATTGAGGAATGATGAAATGTTTGCCTTAAAAGAAATAAAACTTTAAACAACATAAAATACACTGTGGGGGAATATCTAATCATAACCATTGATAGCCCCCTCCCCCTCCCCTTCGACAACACGGGTGGCACGAACAGCGCGAGTAGCGTCTGGTGGCTATCGGGAACGGCCTTTCCCCCCCCAGGCGAACGGGGGCGGCACGAGGGTGGTTTGAATCCCCTTGTGCTTGGACTTTGCTTGGACTATGTTGGACTGAGATTGGCCGCGGAGGGACACCGTGCTTGGGGGTAGTATTCTGATGGCTGTGGGCAGGATTGGGAATTACTACTCTGCACTATGGATCCATGCAACTGGCTTTTTCATCGCTGCCGTGGATGATCCTGGTGCATCCCCCCCCTCCTCCATCACGGCTTCTGACTTTAATTACCATCTAACTATTGCTTTAATTACCATCTAACTATTGCTTTAATTATCATCTAACTATTGCTACCTCAGACCGGCTTTTACAATCTTGGCTTGTGATCCCTGTGGCCACTACTAGTACTGCAACCATCTGTGACTGTTTCTTGGCTTGCCTTCCCAGACAACACTGCCTCCCTGAACTGCTCCCACCACTCACACCCCCTGCCACTCTGGCTGTTGCTGTTTGGCCATGGAGTTTTTTGATCTCCGTCCTCGCCGAGAGTTGTGCATGCCACTCTGTATTCACAATTCTTGCAGAAAAGGAAAGTGGAGGACAAAGAGGACGTGGGCAGGGAATTTGCTCTCTCCCCTTGTGACTGGGATTAACCCCACACCTACTCTTTTTGTACATCCACCTACGAACTTCGCACGGTTGCGCAATTTTTAACTGGTATGGTGAATGTATGGGATTTGTATGTGAGTGAGTGAATGATCCCACTTTTTATTGCCCATTATTGTTGTATTTTTCGTGTTTTAATTACTTTGTGGGGACTGCTTGGGGTGAACGAATGAGTGTGTCTGATTCGGAGGGCCTGTCGAGGAACGCGGGAGCCATAGGGGTGGTTGAGAGAACCAGGGACACGGGAGTGGGCCGGAGCATTATGGTTGTATCAGGGAGGGGCAGATACGGCGGGGACTTTAGGGCTGGCCATTACCAGGGAAGGAAGGCTTGCTACGTCACAGAGATCCCTCCTTCCAGCCCTATGAGTCCCACTCCAAGGCCAGATGGCGCGAGTAGTCAGGACCCTGGTCTCAGGCTGTTGTCGCTAAATGCCAGGTCTGTAGTTCACAAGGCTCCCCTCGTCCGGGACTTAATTTTAGACGAGAGGGCAGACCTGGCATGTATTACTGAAACCTGGCTGGGCCCGGAGGGAGGAGTCCCCCTCGTAGAGATGTGCCCAGAAGGTTTTCAGGTGCTCCATCAGCCGAGAGCCCAGAGAAGGGGTGGAGGTGTGGCTATTGTTATCCGAGAGTCTCTAGTACCTCGTAGGATCCCTGCTCTGGAGCTTGTCGGGTGTGAGTCCCTGCTGGTGAAGTTGGACCTCAAGGGTCAAGTGGGTTTGCTGTTAACGTACCTGCCTCCCAACAGCGTTGCAGCAGCCCTCCCCTCGCTCCTCGAGTCGGTAGCCGAGCTGGCAATTGAGTTCCCCAGGCTTATGGTTCTGGGGGATTTCAATTTGCCTTCGCTCGGTGAACACTCTGATGGAGCGCAGGAGTTCATGGCTTCCATGACAGCCATGGGCTTGACCCAAGTAACTCGGGGCCCAACCCACTCAGCGGGTCACACGCTCGACCTCGTATTTCTCTCGGAGCAGTGGACTTGTGATCTTGGTCTGAAGGGTAATGAGATCATACCCCTGTCGTGGTCAGACCACTGCCTACTGAGGCTTGACTTTCGGAGACCAAACCTCCACTGTAGGGAGGAGGAACCGACTAGGTGGTTCCACCCCAGGCGACTTATGGACCCCTTGAGGTTCCAGACGGAGCTTGGGGTTATTCCTGATACTCTCGCCCACAGTCCGGTGGAGACTCTGGTTGCTGCCTGGAACTCGGCAGCGTCGGAGTCTCTTGACCGGATTGCGCCACTACGGCCGCTCCGAGGCAGTGGATCCAGGAGGCCTCCTTGGTTTACCGAGGAACTCCGGGAGAGGAAGCGCTGGAAGAGACGCCTAGAGCACCTATGGAGGTCCAACAAATCCAAATTGAGCCGAGCACTTCTAACATCGTGCATCAAGGACTACATCAGGGCAATTAGGACGGCGAAAAGAGCTTATATTGCCACCTTGATCGCCTCCGCTGAGTCGCGCCCAGCCGCCCTGTTTAGGATAACCCAGTCCCTCCTAAACAGGAGGGACACAGGGGATCCGCTTCAGGGTAGGGCTGAGGACTACGTCCAGTTTTTGGCGGACAAAGTTGCTCGGTTTCGGTCGGAGTTGGACTCCGATTTCAATTCTGCAGATCCAGCCGAGGCACAAGGGGATAATCTGGTAGACCACCCCTGGGTTGAGTTTCAGAATGTTGCCCCTGGGGACGTGGATAAGGCCATGAGAGCTGTGAGTGCCTCCACATGTGTACTGGACCTGTGCCCCTCCTGGCTGGTTGCTAACAGTAGGGAGGTGACACGGGGCTGGATCCAGGCGGTTGTTACCGCCTCCCTTCAGGAGGGGGTCTTTCCACCCGCACTTAAAGCGGCGGTGGTGAGACCCCTCTTGAAGAAACCATCCTTGGATCCAGCCATTCTTAACAATTATCGTCCAGTCTCCAACCTCCCCTTTGTGGGGAAGGTTGTTGAGAAGGTGGTGGCCTTTCAGCTCCAGCGGTCCTTGGAGGAAGCTAGCTATCTTGACCCATTCCAGTCCGGCTTCAGGCCTGGCTACAGCACAGAAACCGCTTTGGTCGCATTGACCAATGACCTCTGGAGAGCCAGGGACGGAGGCTTTGCCTCCATCCTGGTTCTCCTTGACCTCTCAGCGGCTTTTGATACCATCAACCATGGTATCCTTCTGCGACGACTGCGGGAGGTGGGGGTGGGAGGCACTGTTTTGCAGTGGTTCTCCTCTTACCTCTCGGACAGGTCACAGTCGGTGTTAGTTGGAGGGCAGAGATCGACCCCTAGGCCCCTAACATATGGGGTGCCGCAGGGTTCGGTCTTGTCCCCTCTACTTTTCAACATCTACATGAAACCGCTGGGCGAGATCATTCGGCGGCACGGGATAAAATACCATCAGTATGCGGATGATACTCAGTTGTATCTGTCCGCCCCGTGCCAACTCAATGAAGTGGTGGACGTGATGAGCCAGGGACTTGAAGCTGTTAGGGACTGGATGAGGGCTAACAAACTTGTGCTCAACTCAGATAAGACCGAGTGGCTGTTGTGTTTCCCTCCCACCAATTCGGCAAGTATTCCACCTCTCAGGCTGGGGGGTCAAACATTATACCCCTCAGACAGGGTCCGCAACTTGGGAGTCCTCCTGGACCCACAGCTGACTTTTGAACACCATTTGTCAGCTGTGACCAGGGGGGCATTTGCCGAGGTTCGCCTGGTGCACCAGTTGCGCCCCTACCTGAACCGGGAGGCTCTCACAACAGTCACTCATGCCCTTGTGACCTCTAGGCTGGAGTACTGCAATGTGCTCTACATGGGGCTGCCCTTGAAGAGTATTCGGCGACTTCAGCTAGTCCAGAATGCGGCCGCGCGAGTGATTGTGGGTGCACCTCGCTTCACCCACATAACACCTATCCTCCGCGAGCTGCACTGGCTACCTGTCGATCTCCGGGTGCACTTCAAGGTGCTACTTGTCACCCATAAAGCCCTACATGGTAGTGGATCTGGGTACTTGAGAGACCGCCTACTGCCAATTACCTCCACGCGACCTATTAGATCTCATCGATTAGGCCTCCTCCGAGTTCCATCTGCCGGTCAATGCCGACTGGCAACTACGCAGAGGAGAGCCTTCTCGGTGGCAGCTCCGACCCTATGGAACGATCTCCCCATGGAGATTCGTACCCTCACCACCCTCCAGACCTTCCGCACAGCCCTCAGAATCTGGCTATCCCGTCAGGCCTGGGGCTAAGACTGTAACCCGCCCGAATGGTATGAATGTTGTGTTTTTTAATTATGTATTGTCTTATATGTTAAAAGTTTGTCTCCCCCTCCCCCTTGGGTTGTGAGCCGCCCTGAGTCCCCCCAGGGAAAAGGGCGGCATATAAATAAACTTCTACAATCAACAATCTACTACAAGAAATGTGGGGACAATTCTAGAAAGATTATAACCCAGTTGTAATGATCAGTTCCTAACTGTCTGATAAAATATATGAACTTATGGTGAACATGCCTGGTAGAGGATACCTTAATATTTCTTCATTCTCATTTGTGGGAGGAATTCTCATTTAACTGGATTGGAAATACAATTAACTGAATTCAGAAGGACAAGAGGATTTGTAAGGTGACTTTAAACAAGTGAAGTAATTATGTTGAAATGGCTCACTATCCTGCTAAAGAGGAAGCTGAAGATTAGGTAGTCAGGAGTGGGATTCAGCCGGTTTGGACTGTTACCGGTGAACCGGATGCTACTTATACTTCTGCTTTGCTGAACCAGTAGTTCAGCAAATCAGCCTCACCCGTTCTGGTCCACCCCTCCCAGGAGTGTCCATGCGGCCCATTTTGGATGCCATGTAAGTGCAGGGCCTGGGCCGGGGCCCTGCGAGGGTGAAAAACAGTCCTACTTGCAGTTCTGGAAGGCCAGAAACAGGCCCATTTCTGCCCTTTGGAGGCCTTCCAGAGCCCATAGGAGGTTGTTTTTACCCTCCTGGAGTCTCAAAAAAAGACTCCAGAGCTTGGGGAGAGCAAAAATGCAGGTGACCACCCACATGGGTCTGATGGTGTTGGGGATATCAGCAAGGACAACTGGCAAAAACAGCTGCAGGCGATCCCCACGAGACCTCCGGCTTCTGGCTACGCAGGGTGATGACAGATGACATCACACCAGGCCAACATGCATCAGGAAAGCTGCGCAGAGCAGGTCGTTTGAACCCAAAGTCAGATGCAAGTTGAACAGCTGAGAGGGGGAGGGATTTGGAGGGGCCAGATGTTGGCTAGCTTCAGGGTGTAGACTATAACCAGGTAGATAAAAGGCGCTGGAAGGTGGAGGCTCCCAGTACGGGCTTTAATTTAATCTACATACTCAAATTCCCATGGTAATATCTTCACAGTACTCCATAAGGGGTATAGGGGAAAATCCAACATGAGAAATTATGCTTGGATATTTTCCCCTTATCAATAAATACCTGGGTAACACCAGCTTAACAGTTAATTTAATTTAAATCCACCAAGTAAAATAATGAATACATTTTAGAAAATAATATATAGTAAAAGAAAATGAGAAAAATATACTATACTAATAGTCTTGCCAATAACCATATCAATTGTAATCAAACCACAATTAATTTCCATTTAGTAAAGCATAGGTTTAACAGGCTCACAATTCAAACCTAGCAACAACTTGTGTTAAAATCTATCAGATGGATATTTGTATATATTCAATTAATCTGAGAAGCGTAAATGTTTTTCAACCTTTAATATATACATGCCATATAACAATTAAAAAAAAATGATATGAGTGAGCAAAGCTATGATCGTTCCACAATATATCAGTTCCCTAATTCCTTCTCTTTGTCAGCTGTTCTTTGCTGTTCAACTCTGGTTTGATCAGAATAATATAACATTTGAGGAAAAAGATGCAACCGAGTAAACCAGCACTGGAGGCCAAGATGGAGAAGATCTCCACAGCTAGCTTCTCTTTCCCTTTGGTGCTCAGGTAGGCTGGAAGGAAAGCTAACCAAATGTTGCAAAACACCAACATGCTGAAGGTGATGAACTTGGTTTAATTGAAACTCTCTGGAAGGTTCCTGGGTTTCCGTGGGTTTCACATAGTTTTACCACCGGTTCGCCACACACTGAAATTGTGAGCTCGCGCGTGCGGCTTGCACGCCTGAGCTGTTGGAAGAAATGTCCACCTGGATTCAGTTCCAAGTGCAGGGAAAAACACTGGAAACATGGAGGCTGCTTGGAAAGATGGTTGAATGGTGGAGAAGATCACATGGCTTGAATTCCTGAACAGGATCAAATGGCTTGAGCTCCTGAGCAGAAAAGGGTTGAGATGCTAAGAGTACCCTAAGTTCTATACCTTCTGAGGGCCCCACCTCTCTGTTTCCTGTGTAATAAATATATCCCATTGGCTATCAGACTCCCAGAAAGCAGAGGTCTTAGCTAATTTTGTAGGCTTTCCTGAGACCGAAGCTTGTTTGAGCCGCTGGTTGATGTAATCTTCCCAGGTGCCACGTGGTGAGCTTCTGTTTGCTAGATGGATCCTCCTGAAACAGGTAGATCCTTGTTATGTAGAATAGACTGGCTCAGACCTTAATGGCCTATTGACAAAGGTTGGGGGATGAGTTCCTGCCTCCCTTTTAGGGGGAAATATTTTGCCCTTTTAATATTTCCTAAAATATTTCATTTTCTAGTAGAGGGGTAGGTTTTAACTTCCTACACATGCGGTTTGGAAAATGTGGCTATCTAGGATGGCATTGTGCTGGGGCAGGTGGTTGGGCCCACCGGCAAGTCACCACTACCGGTTTGGGTGAACCAGTCTGAACCGACTGAATACCACCACTGTTTGAGATGCCTGATAGTCTGTGACAGTCACCCAGCATGGAAGAACATTCATTCACGAAGGCTTTGGTGAGCAGTATTAAGGAGAGGAATGGAACCTTCTCCACTGTACTTGACAAGGTCTAGTCAGCTGTTACAGGACAGCCTGCCCACAGTCCCAGAAATCTGAACAACCTGAAATGTCAGAGTTTCTTTGATGGTTTGCTCCAAATTGATTGTTTCCATGGCACATTGTGAGTGTTTTGTTGAAATGTTCAGCCTTGTCCTTTGGTTAGGAACTCTGAAGAAGATCTAATTTGTTTACCTATCTTCTGTCATTAATCAAGGTTCTGACTAATGAATCCAAGCAAATTAGCAGTTTTAGGCTTAGGTTTAGGTTAGATTAAAATAAATTAAATTCAGTTGAAAATCTTGGGTTAGGATAACTCCAGGTACCTTCCACCAAATTGCATATAATTTTAAAATTTAGTGAGAATGAAACCAACAAATCATTTGAAGAAATCTAAAATGTTGTACCTTCAAGCACTTGCTAAATGAGTGGTGGTAAATCGTGTACTACCTGTAACACAATGCAGCCAGGTATTTCTGTAGACATTATAAGAGGAAGGAATAATAGCAAGTACATTCAATATCCTGTGTGTCAACTCCTTCAATAAAGGTGTGTCCAACCTTTATTGTTGTAATCAATTGACTACATTTATAAGCAAAGCAATCTTTCAAAATCAGGTGCTGAATACATTTGAATCCCAGGAGCCACATATATGTGAACATGCATGCATGATTGATTGAATGAATAAATCATTATAGATAGCATGTTTACCAAACATAAATAAATAAAGGAAAAAAGGAAAGAACACATTTCAACAGGAAAATACAGTAAAAGAAAATGAGAAAAAGTACATTATTCTAATGGCCTTAGCAATGCTCCATTCAACACCATATCAGTTGTAATCGAACAACAATTAATTTCCATTTGGTGAAGCACAGATCGGACAGGTTCACAATCCAAACATAGCAACAACTTGTGTTTCTTCAAAGTCTTTCAGAAGGAATTTATGATCAGTTAATCAGAGAAGTGTAAATGTTCTTACACCTTTAATATAAACACACAATGCAATTTAAATATATCAGGATCTCAAGGATGAGAGACAGCAAAGCTATTATCATTCAAAAATATATCAGTTTCCTAATTCTTTCTCTTTGTCAGCTGTTCTTTGCTGTTCAACTCTGGTTTGATCAGAATAATATAACATTTGGGGACAAAGATGCAACTGAGTAAACCAGCACTGGAGGCCAAGATGGAGAAGATCTCCACAGCTAGCTTGTCTTTCCCTTTGGTGCTCAGGTAGGCTGGAAGGAAAGCTAACCAAATGTTGCAAAACACCAACATGCTGAAGGTGATGAACTTGGCTTCATTGAAACTCTCTGGAAGGTTCCTGGCTAGGAAGGCCACCATGAAGCTGATGATGGAAAGAAGCCCCATGTACCCCAAGACAAGGAAAAACATCACAATGGGTTCCTCATTGCATTCAGCTATGATACGTTTGGTGAATGAATGTTTGTCCAGATCTGGGAATGGGGGAAATATTGTCATCCACCCAACACAAAGAATTACTTGAATGAGGAAACAGCAGAGCACAATGGAATTGGGTAGTCTTTTCCCCACCCATTTCCTCATGTTGGATCCTGGCCTAGTAGCCATAAAAGCCACCACCACAGTGACGGTTTTGGCCAAGACACAAGAAGTGGCCATTGAGAAGGTCATGCCAAAAGTGGGCTGTCGCAGAAGACAGGTGACTCTCATTGGCTGGCCAAGAAAGAGCAAAGGGCAGAGGAAACAGAGTAGAAGGGAGACAAGGAGAATATAAGAGAGATCACAGTTGTTGGCTTTGACAATTGGAGTATCTCTGTGCTTAATGAATGTTCCAAGAACAAAGACTGTACTCAGGGAGAAAACCAGAGCAGCAGAAGCTGAGCTGATTCCTAAGGGTTCTTCATAAGAGAGAAAAGTTATCACTTTGGGGATGCATTGAGTGTGGTGTTCATTTGCATAGTGATCTTCTGAGCATCTGAAACAGTCATTCATGTCTGAAAACCAATAACCAGATTCCACTTCAATTCTGATAAACTGAGATTTTCTGTTACAGATTTGTTCCTGAAGGCTGTTAAATGCCACCAATTACTATTGAAATATAAGTTATACTGTCACTAATGGTCTTTCTTTCTTTCTTTCTTTCTTTCTTTCTTTCTTTCTTTCTTTCTTTCTTTCTTTCTTTCTTTCTTTCTGTCTGTCTGTCTGTCTGTCTGTCTGTCTATCTCTCTATCTCTCTATCCATCCATCTCTCTATGCCAAATACCACTCACTCATCACAAAATCTTCAGAACTCTAAAGCCTACAAACTTGAAAATCAGCACGTTTCTCCCGGCTTCTGGGTGCTTGCTAAGAAAGGATTTTTTTGAAATGACCAACAGGTCATCAGTATTTCTTATACAGTATTATAGTGACATGCATTGATGCTTAGGAGTTAGATGTTCTACTCCCCCTCCCTACTTGAAAGGAACTGTGTTCCCACTGCCAGTTGTCTTATGTGGGAGTCAACAGTGTGTGACTCATTCAGACTGTGGGCTGGCCTGATCATATGATTTCATAGCGAAGCATGGGTATCCAGTTAGTTTGTTATCTAATTCACATCTGAACCCATGTACAAATTCTGATTGAGCTTCATTTGAGGGAAACACTGTATTTTTATCAGAATAACATTCTCCAATACACGATGGTCTGTCTGTGTGGAATACCGTCTACACAACATAATTTACCTTTCTGGTCCGAAATCTTTTCTTCTGGACAAGAAGCACAGTCATAACAGCAAAATTTCTTCCCTTCCTTCTTCTTCTTCTGATAACCTGGTTGGCAATGCTCATTGCACACTGAATGAGGAGCCACCTATCCAGGAAGATGAAAATAATTGAGATGTTCTGAACACAATCATATCTGAAGCTACGAGGAATTCAATTGCTTCTGTTATTATTAAGTATTGGTTTCTACAAATTGTGTGACATCTTCCTGGAATATGAGTTCATACTGAAAGAAGATGGATAATACAAATATTAAGACCATCTTTCATTCTGAAGACACACTATTATTTCCACTTGAAACAATGTATGATCAGAGGTGGTATTCAGCCAGTTAGGACCGGTTTGGATGAACTGGCAGCAGAAAATTTGAGTAGTTCAGAGCACCGGCAAATACTACCTCTGGTTGGCCCCACCCTCCGACCCCCATCAACATTATAACTGGAAAGAAAACATTTGGAATTCCACCACTGTGTAAGATGATATTTGGGGAATTGATCAGTGTCTATTACTTTTTCAGATTTCTTTTTGGCAATCTCGTGACTGTGAAGTTCCCAGAACATGACCTAATTAATTTACGAGCCTCAAGACAAAGTTCAAAAGAAACCCATTCATTTATTAGGATCAACATTCTGGCGTGTACTCCTGTGGAGCCAAAACTGATTTACACTTAATTGCATTTGAACTTTACCCCTCTATCTCCTCCCTTCTGTCATACATCATAGATCATATTCATGAACTAGGTTGTAGAAATATGAGATCCAACTCTGGCTGAAGGTATGCATGGAATCCTCTCTCAAATACCAACTTGATAATAGTCATGGTAACACTTTACAAGTTGACATCTAACAGATTATAAATATTGGTAAATATTACTAAATGTATTATTTTGGTCATGGACTCTTCTGTTGTTCAGTGTTTACCTTCACTAAAACAAGACAATGAAAGGCAATAAATAAATAATAAATAATATAATAGATGAATATTGCTATGGAGTTTTGAGAACTTAATCTTCTGAAGATGAGACTAGACAGCCACTTTTTATGGTGGTCTCAATGACAACCTGGCACATTGCAGAGTACTGGAAGAGGTGACCATTCTGGTTCTTTCCAATGGTTCAATGTTGTACTTACCGTATATACTCGAGTATAGGCCGACCCGAATATAAGCCGAGGCACCTAATTTTACCACAAAAAACTGGAAAAGTTATTGACTCGAGTATAAGCCTAGGGTGGGAAATGCAGCAGCTACCGGTAAATTTCAAAAATAAAAATAGATACCAATAATGCCATTGCCCATTGAATAACATATACAGCCTGCCTGTGCCCATTAAATATACAGTAGCCATTGTAAAAATTTGCTCTGCATAACAAATTATTATCACACAATACCGGTGTATTCAATGAAATACTTCACTCACCTCATGATGCTGATGTCCCGCTGTGATGATGATGTCCCACCTCCTATGACACACGGCACAGTGATTCCTATCATTGGATCACTGTACCAGAGGAGGTGGGACATCGCTATGTGGCTGCTTGCCATAACAAGGAGGAGGTGGGACATCGTTGCAGAGCGGCAGGAGGGGGAGGAAGGGGAATCGTAAGATAGCCCTGCATTACATTAGAACGTGAGGAGGGGGTATGGTGCGGTGCACGCTGCACGGCAAACTGACACAGAGGGAGGGGAAACTCAGGGGCGCTGGGCCATTCACAAGTGTCACCCAGCGGCATGGCCCCGTCCTTTATCTCCTCCATTTCGGGCAAATTTTTCACTGACTCGAGTATAAGCCGAGGCGGCTTTTTTCAGCTCAAAAAGTGGGCTGAAAAACTAGGCTTATACTTGAGTATATACAGTATATGTACAATGTTCTGAGTGTCTGATTTTAAAAATAAAATAAGATAAATGAAACTAGGGTCCTACATTGTACACCTGGTTAAAAGATGTATGCCACACTATCATATCCTCTTTAAGGGAGATTTGTTTTCCTTCTGCAGACTTGGGATCAATCTTTCCAACTTTCACCCTCTGGAAAGTACGATTGGGGAAGGTGAGCAGGTTGGTGATATCAAGTTGACTTTCTACTTCCCGGTCCACATTGAAGGCCACAACTTCTCCTGCTGAGTTATTAAATAAAATATCCTGAAGAGCGATATGGAGCTGATAGAAACAGAAATACACAAACAAAGGGGTGTGTGTGAAATAGTTTATTATTTATGTGTATGTGTATATATATATATATATATATATATATATATATATATATATATATATATATATATATATATATATATATATATATATATATATATATATATATATATATTTATAATTATATATATAAAATTATATATATATATATATATATATAATTATGCTCCCTCTCCCCCCCCTCTCTCTTCCACATAACTATGGAACTCCTCGAGCAATTACAAACAAACTTGGTACAAAGATGACTTACTCTTGGAAACAAATACTGTGGGGGTAAGACACCACTGACACCCCATCAGTGTTTGTGTTCTGTTAAGATACAGCCTATTGTGCCTTCAAATGGCTTATATTGTACTGCCGTAAAATGGCTTCTACTGTACAGTGCAGTTCCCATGGTAACAGTTTCACAGTACTCCACAAGGGGGCTCCCTCTGGTAAGGAGGAAAATCCAACATTTGAAATTATGTTTTCCCCCTATAAATAAATACCTGGACAACGCCAGGTTATCAGCGAGTGGTGTAATAAAAAGCTTAATGTGGAAAATATGGGGGAAGCATTACCTGCCAAGGCTGAAGCCTTTTTCTTTCCCATGTTGTCCTAGAGTTGGCTCGAGCTCGAGATTGCAGAGCGTGGGCCACAGCATGAACTCCATTGTAGATACTGTAGCTGTGCCCATTCATGGTCATTTCAAAATGTGAGGTAGGGATGGACTGAAAACTCTCCTCTCTGGTACACCTTTTTTTTCCCACTTGCTCTGAAGTTGTAAAGAGACATTTGAGGGCTCGGTTCCAAAAATCCTCCAGATTATTAACCTTTGGGCCAGGTCTGAGGAGGTGGAGAAATTCCCAAAATGCCTTTATCTCACTGGAATGAAGCATGAAGGAAAGAGCTCCTTGGAACATATGAATGTTGTCATTCAGCCTTTCAGAGAAATCTACCTGGTCTGTCATAATCCACACCTTTCCCCCACATGCCTTTTCATTGCATTCATCATATACCTCTACTAGTAAAGAAGCCACGTACAATAGGGTTGACGTATCTCCATAGATGATGAAGGTACTTGCTTTACTCTCTGTAAAATGGAGGTTAAGTTTTTCAACCAGCTCAGCAAGTTTACTCCAACTGTTTATACTTTCTAAATACTGCTGTGGAATTATTTGAGTGAAAGCAGAGCAGATTCCATTCTGGGAGAACAGGGCCTCCAGGGAGAGCAGGAAATGTTCTGCACCATCACCATCCTGAGTGAAGAGGCCAATCCAGGTCAATCCAAAATTCCTTAGCAGATAAAGGATGCCTTGAACCTGGTGGTCTTCGCCAAGGGCCATACGGAAGAAGGAAGGGTTGGATCCATCTTTCCTTTCAGAGGCAAAAGATCCATAGGCCAGCTAAGAGGGGAGGAGATAAAATTCAGAAATGAGTTAGAAGTCTCTCCCAGACTAACAATGTCAGCTGCTTAAAAGGAGAACCTCTACAAAATGTTCTATCAGTGGCATCTATCACCAGCCAGAATGGCTAAGATGTTTCCAAACAGATTTCTGAAATGTTGAAGGTGTCAGTACAAACAGGGAACATTCTACCACATGTGGTGGACTTGCCCCAAGGTTGGAAAATACTGGCATAAAATAAGGAAGTGGTTGGAAGAGATAACTGAGCAAAGGATAGAGCTGAAGCAGGAATTGTTTTTCCTGGGAATCTTTGATGGGAAAATGGAGAAAAAATACAATACATAATACTACACATATTAACTGCAAGAAGAATTGTACTAGCACAGAACTAGAAACAAACAGGTACTCCCCCAGACCCCGATCATAAGAAGGAAAATCTATGATTGTGCAGAAATGGGTAAACTATCTATGGAAATGAAGGAAAGAGAAGAAACCGATACTATCAAATTTGGAATAAATGGTATTCCTGGCTTGAGACTAAATGTAAAATTGAAGGCCTAAAGGGTAAATGTATAAATGTATAGAGAGTATCTAAATAAGTGTATAACTTAGGATAATGATATAGAAATAGAATTTTTTGGGAAATAGGATTGTTACAAAAAATGTGGATACCGATATGGAAAAGCTGTTACAAGTGTAAGTTTGAGTTTTATGTTTTGTCTTTTGAATGATGGAATGGTGTGTGTGTGTGTGTGTGTGTGTGTGTGTGTGTAAATAATTACTGTGGTTGTACAGTATAACCATGAATAAGAAATAGCAAGTCGACTACATTGTTTACATGATATTAAAAGATATTAAAAGAAGAAAAGAAATATATATTGTGATGTAGCAATAGCAATAGCAATAGCAGTGGACTTATATACCGCTTCATAGGCCTTTCAGGCCTCTCTAAGCGGTTTACAGAGAGTCAGCATATTGCCCCCAACAATCTGGGTCCTCATTTTACCCACCTCGGAAGGATGGAAGGCTGAGTCAACCCTGAGCCGGTGAGATTTGAACCGCTGACCTGCTGATCTAGCAGTAGCCTGCAGTGCTGCATTTAACCACTGCGCCACCTTGGCTCTTAGGCAGTAGGGTTTACTGCCTAAGCATGGGGTTGGTCTAGAAGACCCCAAAGTACCTTCCAACTCTATTATTCTATATTGTTCTGTCCTGTTCTGTTCTGTTCTATTTTTATTCTATTCTATTCTACTCTACTTTCCTCTCCTCTGCTCTATTGTTCTATTCTATTCTATTCTATTCTATTCTATTCTATTCTATTCTATTCTATTCTACTCTACTCTACTCTACTCTACTCTACACTACACTACTCTACTCTATTTTTCTATTTGATTCCATTGCATTCCACTCCTTTTTCTCTATTCTATTCTATTCTATTCTATCCATTCCATATTTTTTCTATTCTATTCGACTCCACTCTACTGTACTCTACTCTATTCTACTCTATTTTTCTATTTGATTCCATTCCACTCCACTCCTTTTTTATTCTATTCTATTCTATTCTATTCCATTTTCTTCTACTCCTCTACTCTTCTTTTCCATTCCATATTTTCTCTATTCTATTCTATTCTATTCTATTCTATTCTATTCAACTCTATTCAACTCTATTCTAATCTATGCTTTTATTATTTAAGAAAATACCATTCTGAACAGCGATTTGTAAAGAAAAAATACCAAAGATATATCCAAGAAAAACAATTCCCATCTAGAGACCTCACCTGTGGAACTTTGTAAAGAGTTAAGATGTTTGCCACTTGGAAGGAAATATCAGAATTTAATCCTGCAATCATGGCTATTACATTCTTCTTAGAGTTGCAATTGTAATTCAAGGCAAATTGCTGTGATTTGAAGAGAAGCTGCAAAACACTGTGATAGAAAGTTTTCTCATCGTTGTAACTGTCCACAATGTAGAATCCGAGGGTCATATTGGACAAGATCTCTGGATTCCCATTGATCTCATGGATGGCAAATGCCAAGGCTAAATTATGTTGGTACAATTTTCTGTTTATTCTGCAAATACAGATATGATATAATTTCACATGAAATATCCAACAGGATCAAAATGCACAATTTAACAACATCTTCTCCCCCTGTTTTGCACAGACTGTGCAAGATCCTCAGCTTAAGCTTAAAGGTAAAGGTAAAGGTTCCCTTCACACATGTGCTAGTTGTTCCTGACTCTAGGGGGTGGTGCTCATCTTCGTTTCAAAGCCAAAGAACCAGCGCTGTCCAAAGACATCTCTGTGGTCATGTTGCCAGCAGGACTCAATGCTGAAGGTGCACAGAACGCTGTTACCTTCCCACCAAAGGTGGTTCCTATTTTTCTATTTTCATTTTTTACATGTTTTCGAACTGCTAGATTGGCAGAACCTGAGACAAGTAATGGCAGCTCACTCCATTTCATGGTGCAAAGAATTCAAGCCACCGAACTGCCAATCTTTCTGATCGACAAGCTCGGCATCTTAGTCACTGAGCCACCGTGTCCCACAAGCTTAAGCTTATCTGACCACAAATGACAGACAATGTCTTTGCTGCTAAGAAATGGCAAGTGGATTCTGATGGAAGATCCAGGGGTTGCATTTGACTAGAAGGGACTGTTAAAAAAAAGCCAGCCATGGTTAATCTGATGGTTGGACTTGATTAATTACACTATCAAGAAATCCTGGAAGTGTAAGCAGGAAAAGTCCCAGAACTAAAAGGGAAGCCAGTGCTGCAAATTTGCCAATTAGAATGCATATTCATGAGATTATTAGAATGCAGTGTTGATTTAAGTTGGAGCAAATGGTCGTCTAATCACTGCAAAGATTCTGAGTGAGATGTGCAATTAAGAAATATGTTCTTCAGGCAAGCAAGGAAACAAACAATGTTCTCCGGTAACATTGTACTGCAAACTATGGCATACAAAACCTTTGCTAGATCAATTCTTGACTACAGCTCATCTGTCCGGAATCCATACTGTATTTCGGTCCTTAACACAATTGGGTGAGTCCAGAGATACTACACGAGAAGAGTCCTTCCTCCACTCTTCTACTCACAACAGAATACCTTATGCCGCCAGGCTTGAAATTTTGAGCTTGGGCAGCTGAAATTATGCCCCCTATTGTCTGTCCTAAGTGTATTCACAAAATTGTCTGCTACAACATCCTACCTGTCAATGACTTCTTCAGCATCAACCTCAATAATACAGGGGCAAACAATAGATACAAACTCAACAATATGACTTCAGCAACAGAGTGGTCAATACCTGGAATGCTCTACCTGACTCTGTTGTTACATCCTCAAAACCCGATGGATTCAACCTTAAACTGTCTACCGTAGACCTCACCCCATTCCTAAGAGCTCTGTAAAGAGGGCATGCATAAGCACACCAACATGCCTGTCATCCCTGTCCTACTATCCCCATTTATTTGCACCAATTTCCTTGTCCATGTCCATGTTTATAATTATACATGTTATCTACTACATGTTTCACAAACTAAAAAAACAAACAAACAAACAAATGTTACAGACATTTGTAATCCTAACCTGCTCCTCCATCACTTCAACAATTGTGATGGATTTTAAATAGCTAAGTAGCATTAGAACTGTCTAGTTATTTCGATGAGTGATAACCCAGAAAATCAGCCGCTACACACTGGACTTTTGAGTTTTAAAGAGGAAAAGAAAAATGATGATTGAAAAACTGCAATTACATTGTTTGAAAGAAAATTGCATACCTGTTTCTATTTTGTCATGCAAATGCAGTCAAACAATCATTTAAAAAAATAACTCGTATTTTCTCACACTGTCATTTCAAAACAGAAAGAGGGAGAGATTCTCAAATATTATAAGGATAGGATGTACAAATTCCAGGATGCATTTAACAGTAACATTTCATTGACAAGCAAATTTCTTACTCTCGAATATTCCTCTTTTCTGAAAAAGGAGACTTCTGGAAAGAATTCAAGGAAGAAAGAAAAATGACTTGGGATGTGATTACACCAATGACATAATCTCCAGGCCAATAGAACTCATGTGGAAGATGTCTGGGCTCAGTCCATCCCATTTCTTTGCTCACTATATGAGGAAACATAAGTAGGAATAACACATGCTGCACCAGTGGAACACTCCTTCCTCTCTTTAGGCACATCTCTGGAATCATACAATGTTTTCTGGCTTCTAACAATGTTCAGATGAAGTAGTGAATTCTTTGCTAGAGGTCTTTCAAGAGGAGATAGCTGATGATCTGCAAGAGTAGAATAGAATAGAATTCTTTATTTG